>NC_064816.1:23917161-23989545 GCF_023721935.1 Panthera uncia
TTCTCCTTCCCCTCCCCCATGGTCTTCTGTTAAGTTTCTCAAGATCCACATAAGAGTGAAAGCATATGGTATCTGTCTTTCTCTGTATGACTTATTTTACTTAGCATAGCACTCTCCAGTTCCATCCACGTTGCTACAAAAGGCCATATTTCATTCTTTCTCATTGCCATGTAGTATTCCATTGTGTATATAAACCACAATTTCTTTATCTATTCATCAGCAGATGGACATTTAGGCTCTTTCCATAATTTGGCTATTGTTGAAAGTGCTGCTATAAACATTGGGGTCCAAGTGCCCCTATACATCAGCACTCCTGTATCCCTTGGGTAAATTCTTAGCAGTGATATTTCTGGGTTGTAGGGAAGATCTATTTTTAATTTTTTGAGGAATCTCCACACTGTTTTCCAGAGCGGCTGCACCAGTTTGCATTCCCACCAACAGTGCAAGAGGGTTCCCATTTCTCCACATCCTCTCCAGCATCTATAGTCTCCTGATTTGTTCATTTTAGCCACTCTGACTGGCGTGAGGTGATATCAGTGTGGTTTTGATTTGTATTTCCCTGATGAGGAGTGACGTTGAGCATCTTTTCATGGAACACTTCTTTCAAAGAAGACGTCCAGATGGCCAACAGACACATGAAAAGATGCTCAACATCTCAACTCATCCTCAGGGAAATACAAATCAAAACCACACTGAGGTACCACCTCACACTGGTCAGAGTGGCTAAAATGAGTAACTCAGGAACTACAGATACTGGCGAGGATGTGGAGAAATGGGAACCCTCTGCACTGCTGGTGGGAATGCAAACTGGTGCAGCCACTCTGGAAAATAGTGTGGAGGTTTCTTAAAAAATTAAACATAGAACTATCTTACGACCCAGCAATAGCACTACTAGGAATTTATCCAAGGGATACAGGAGTGCTGATTCATAGGGGCACATGTACCCCAAAGCTTATAGCAGTGCTGTCAACAATAGCCAAATTATGGAAAGAGACTAAATGTCCATCAACTGATGAATGGATAAAGAAGATGTGGTTTATATATACAATGGAATACTATTTGGCAATGAGAAAGAATGAAATCATGCCATTTGCAGCAACATGGATGGAACTGGAAGGTATTAGGCTGAGTGAAATAAGTCAGTCAGAGAAGGACAGATATCTATGTTTTCACTCATATGTGGATCTTGAGAAACTTAACAGAAGACCATGGGGGAACAGAGCGGGGGGGGGAGGCAAACCATAAGAGACTCTTAAATACAGAGAACAAACTGAGGGTGGATGGGGGGATGGGGGAGAGGGGAAAATGGGTGATGGGCATTGAGGAGGGCACCTGTTGGGATGAGCACTGGGAGTTGTATGTAAGCGATGAACCATGGGAATCTACTCCAAAAACTAAGAGCACACTTTACACACTGTATGTTAGCCAATTTGATGACGAATTATATTAAAAAAAAATAAAAATAAAAATAAATAAATTTGTCTTTATTTTATAATTTTCTACAACATCCATGTAATGCGACTAT
Source organism: Panthera uncia (assembly GCF_023721935.1). Taxonomy (NCBI): domain Eukaryota; kingdom Metazoa; phylum Chordata; class Mammalia; order Carnivora; family Felidae; genus Panthera; species Panthera uncia. The sequence goes on from NC_064816.1 coordinate 23,918,687, forward strand.
AATAAATAAAAATTTAAAAAGTAAGTGCATTAGAGTGCTTTTTCCCTAAAGACTAACAGTAGTGAATCCTTAGCTAAAAGTATGTTGAATATAAATTCCCTAAGTTATCTATAGTTTTGTGTTTATGATTTTAACATCAGGCTTTCTCAAAACAGATGCATGCCCATATTTCATGCATTAAAATGAAACAATTATAAGACACACTACATATTAAAGCCTTAATTCAGAGTAAAATGTAATTTGTTAATTGTTACTTCCATTTCCAAAGGTCTAAGCCACATGGAAAGACCATATTGCTCCCTTGAAAGAACTATTGAACTTTAGCAGAAAGGCTTAAACACAACCCCACTCCCCACTCTTTGCACAGACGGAAGGTGACCTATAAGGTCCAGCACACCCCAGGCCGGATGGCTAAAATGGGGCCCGATAAATTGCTCTGTGGCTGAGTCACCCTCATTTTACTCTTGACCTCTGGGAAAAAGAGAATAAAGAAGCTGAGTCATGCATCTCTACAAGGACTTCCTGTGCTAGAAAGATTTCTCATACAGGGAAGAAACAACTTAACCCTTGGTTTCCTCAGTTTCCCCCAAAAGAGAAAAATCCCATCTCTTCAGAAAACTGCCGGTGTTTAGTGGGAGAGTTTCTGCAGCAACAACAACCTCTTTCAGCAGGCGAAGGTATCACGTTTACCTCTGATTCATGCAAGCCATTTTATCACTTTTCCTTGCCTCCACCCCTTATCTTGAAATCCCCCATTCCTGAAAGTCAACTCCTTATGACTGCATAAAGTTTGCAATTGTAGGAAGAAACTGGTTGAAAAACAGATGCTTGTTTTTGATCAGTAGTTGATAAAAAAAAAAAACCAAACCAAACAAAAAACCAAAAAAAAAATTCTAAAGGAATAAAAGCCATCTATTCCCTTTAGGGAAAGTAGTTTTCTTTAGAATGGGATTTTTTAGGATTCCTTCATATCTTCTTTGTGCACTGAAATGTTACACTAACTTCAGTCTATTACTATTTGGAGCGGGGAGGAGGAGATAGCTGACTTTTTTTTTTTTTAAGTTTGTTTTGAGAGAGAGAGAGAGAGAGAGAGAGAGAGAGAGAGAATCCCAAGCAGACTCCACACTGTCAGAGCAGAGCCTGATGTGGAGCTCGAACCCATGAACCGTGAGATCATGACCTGAGCCAAAATCAAGAGTTGGAGGCTTACCCGACTGAGCCACCGGGCGCCCCCACATTTTTAATTAAAAGAGTTGTGAAACATTATAAATCTCACCATGGGATTGCTCTAATGAACAGTGTCATATGTTCATTTATTGATTCGCTTCATTCAGTGACTCATGTATTCAATGATTCATTCACACACTCACCCAGAGTCCCTACATGGGCCTGACACAATCCTGTGCCTAGGGAGGCAGACAGGATTTCAACCCCATTCCATGGTTGCTGCGATTTTTTTCTTCTTCTTGTTTTGTCCTATTCTGAATGATCCACACCAGTTCTGAAGATACTGATGAGACAACCAGATGAGACAAAGACACTGTGTTAAGGGCCAACAATTAGACTGTATTGCATGGTTTTTATTTCACTCTCTCCCCAATGGCCCATCTTCCGAATATTCGACATGAACTCATGCTTTCAGAGCTGCAGAGTCTGCAGAAAGTTTGCTTTATTTGATAAACAAATGGTTTCCTAAAGAAAGTGAAGAGTCAGGGTCATAATCAGAAGGTTCAGAAAGTTTATTTTGAGCTTTTGAAAAGACTAGCACTAAATTATTGATTAAAAAGAACAGTGATGAGATGGGTGAAGGAGAGTGAGAGATGCAGGCTTGTAGTTACAGAATGAACAAGTCACAGGCATAAAAGGTACAGCATAGGGAATATAGTCAATGCTACTGTCATTGTGTTGTGAGGTGACAGGTGGTAGCTACACTGTGGTGAGCTCAGCAGACTTTACAGACTTGTTGAATCACAGTGTGGTACACTTGATTGATGTGTACACTTGATGTGACACAGTGGGCCAACTATATTTCAGAAAAATAAATAAATATTTAAAAATTAAAAATTAAATTTTTGAAAAATAAAAATAAAAAAAAAAAACAATGGTGATGCCCAGAGCCAGAAAATGGTCTAATTAAGAGACTTTATTCAAAAGGAAGGGAAGGAAGCAAGCAAAGAATTTGTTTTCCTACTCTGCTACCATAGAAGAGCACAACCCACTGAATTCCTGGGGAATCAAACCCTTGCCTCCTGGTCCAGCATTAGTGCCACAATCCCGCCAGCTGAGCCAACTGGAATTGACCACTCAGTGGAATTAGTCTTCCACTTTTAGTTGGCTAGAAAAGTTGCCAAGAAGATTTGCCTAACAGTCCACCGAGCAGGAAACATGAGGATGGTCCCACAATCACCAATGGGAATGGAAGAGGATGACTGTTCATTAAAGAGACTATGTCATGAAGTTATTTGAAGCTGCAGGGCAAGGAAACGCTGCGGGGGGAGTGGGGGCAGAGCCTGTGGGAGCCTGCCCCTCGTAAACCCTGAGTTCCAAGTCCATCACCCCCAGCAGATGAAGTCACAACGAATTGCAACAGGTCTTGGCAAACAGTTTCCTCCCAGGAGTCAGTAAGTCACCTGAAAAGGCTTAGTTCTATCTGTCTGAATTTACCTCAGTGCGAACACACTGCCAGAATGGTCCAGGTGGGGCTGTTTCCTTTGCTACTGTGCGAACAGTCACTCAAACAACTTTACTCTAGAACCTCAGGCTGTAGCTTCCTTCAGCAGGTGGAAAAGCTCATATTTCTAATGATCTTCTAGTTGTGGAAATGGCCATCAAGATGCATTAAAGTGTGTATTCTTGCTCAATAATTTCACTCCTGGGAAGCCAGCCTATTGAATGTGTGCAAAAGTATAGCTACAAGACCATTTATCACAGAACTATTTGTATTTTTGAAAGCTGAAACAACTTAAATATCATTCTATATGTGCTAAATATGGCCATAAAATGCAATATTATGTAGCCTTTCAAAATAATGACATAGAAAATAAACTTATCTATATTTCCAATTTTTCTATAATAAATATTATTGTAAAGCATGTAAAAAAACACCATGGGGAGAAATAATTTAAAATTTCACATAGGTTAATGTTTACAGAGTTAAATGAAAATTTAAATACACTGGAAGAATATAATACTAGGGTGAGCTTTGTTTTGTTTTGTTTTTGTAAAAGTCTCTATATAAGACAGATATTCATTCCCATATTATTAAAACCTGGATTCTATTAGTTAAATTATCATTAACCTTTGCATTGTTACTTATCAAAATCTGGTCAAAAACTGGAAAATAAGATAATAAAAAGGCTTTCTGAGAAAATGTCATAAAACCCACAGACTGATATAGCCCATGAACCTCATTTACAGTTAGTTTTCCTTTCGTAGTTCTAAGAAGCCCTATTACATGGTTGCCATATCTGAACAGGTTAGCAGCTGAGGTGTAGATGTGAGAAGGTCCACCACAGACAAAAAACGCTGACGGCAGAGAAGAATTAACAGCTGGCAGCTTAGTAATGTGAGAAGATTAGAAAAACTGTGGCAAGCTGACCTGAGGACTTAAAAAGGCACAGATTCCTGGAGCCAAACCACCCTGAAACATCAAGAGGCCAATGCAGTATAGCAAAGCATAGTGACTAATGCTCATCCAAAAGTGGCAAATGATAGTTTGTATAATCTGTCTCAAAGAGAACATAGTATCTATTATTATAATGAGATAAATGTGTGTAGCTGCATATATACAGTTTAAAAGCAGGATTTTATATATCTATCTATCTATTGGCGCATGTATAGGTGTTATGTACATAACTTAGTTGTTTTGTTTTTAATTTTTTAAAGAAGAATGTGCAGTGAAATCCAAATAGACTATAGTTTCATTAGTAGTACTGTATCGATATGACTTTCTTGATTTTGACAAATGTGGTTATGTCAGATATTAACATTAAGGGAAACTTAGTGAAGGGTTTATAGGAACTCTACTAGATCTGCAAACTTTCTGTAAATCTAAAATTATTCCAAAATGAAATTTTACTTAATATATAGAAAAACAAGGGGCACCTGGGTGGCTTAGTCTGTTGCGTGCCCAGCTCTTGGCTTTGGCTCAGGTCATGATCTCATAGTTAGTGAGTTTGAGCCCCACATTGGGCTCTGCCCTGTCAGTGCAGAGTCTGCTTGGGATTCTCTCCCTCTCTGCCCCTTCCTCCCTCATGCGCTCTGTTTCTCCCTCTCTCAAAATAAATAAACTTAAAAAAATTAAAAAGTATATAGAACAAAACAAAGAATAAAAGCTTGGTTATTTAAACATATTTTCTACCCCATGCACCCTCTCCCAACATCTCAAGGGTCTTAGTAGCTAAGGTCTTACTGATTGCATCTGCTCGGATCAATGCACCATTGCAAGGACTCTTTGAGTCTAGAGTGCTACCTTCCTTTAGAATGTGACAGCTCACAGCACAATATCACGATTATCCCTTCACCACCCTGGGAAAAGGAGTGATCTCCCGTAACAGAGTAGTAAGAAAGTGGGACTGGTCTCCAGGTTTGCAAAATCTGGAAAGAAAGTGGTGCAGCCCCACAGGATCCCAGTATTCTCAGGACCGGAAGTGCTTCATCTGACAGGAAGCCCCATGAGGATGACCTCAACCACCAGATCCCAGGCATTATCTCATCTTGGCAGTGTGTCATCCACTGCATTTTGCCTCCAGTTGTTAAGAGGAAATGGGGAAATGAGATGTAGCTCCAGCAGCCCACCTTGTTGTTGGGTAAATATTTTTTAGTACTTTGAGGCAACGAGGGTACTTTTTAAGACCATCCTAGACATTCTGCAAAGGAGAGATGGAGACTTTCTCTGCGACACTCTAATGAAAATCCCATGCTGTGCCTTGGAGCCAGCCAACAATGGTCAGCAACAGGAAAAAACACTCTACTTCAGGGGGCCGTAAATATTTACCATGTCTGACAGTGTATTTACTACTAACTCAGTGATGGCGGAAAACAAATGTTCTAGGGCAAGACATGTTCTGTGTTCCTACAGGTTCATAGTTTCAAAGCTGGAAAGGAGCAGAGATGTCATCCAGTTCACACATTTTAGAGACTAGAAGGGTGAGGCTCCAAGTATGTTCCCATCAAACGTCTCCTTTTTAAAGTATCTCTATTACAACACACATCCCCTGAAGCACAGTTCATTGTTTATTCATTTGTTTCTCTCATGAGATTAGAAGTGTGTGTTTGCTGAAGGACTTAGCACAGCAAGCATCATAAGCAGTCAATAAAAGTTTGAGACATCAGGCTGGAAACTCAGCTCTGCCCTGACTCATGTTCCCAGGAATCTTTTTACTGCACCTAATTTTAAAACTGAGAAGACAAATCTTACTCCTGAAAAGCTGAAACTGCAGCCAGGAGTATGTTGGAAATTCACTTGCAGATATATTATAAAATTAATACTGCCTATTCAAAAATTTCAAAAATTATTCTTTCACTCATTTCATCAGATAAAGACTAAAATGCTTTCTTTCTTTAAGTTAAGAATCTAGGATATTGCTTAATTGAATTTCATGGGTTGGAAGATTTACTGAGATAGAAAAGGTGTTCAAAAACAGTAAGATGGAAACAGAAAGGTTCCTGTTATTAACATACACACAGCTACACAATGCCAAAGAAACCCTTTAGCCCCAGAATCTATCTACCTGACCTTAAGAATGCTTAAATTAGCACTGCAGGGTGCAAAATTGCTGAAAACCTTTCTCTTGGTCTCCAATACATGAGTACCTCCAGGTCCTCCTCTGAACTAACCAAGTTCAGGGTAAAACAAAATGGCAAATTAAGATCCCTAGATACGTCCACTTGGCATCTTTATTGCAAGAGTGAGAAGGATGGACCTGGCTTGAATCTTTGTCTATGACAGCAACACCAGGGAAATCTCAGTCACCTCCACCAGCTAATCAGGCAGAAACTCTAAAGAAGCGACAAAGAAAACTTGGGAGTGTCCTAATGGGTAGGCTTCCTGAACCAAATCACCTTTTAGGCAACAAAGCACTCCAGTTTGTTCTGTTATGTGAGATCTTTGAAGGCCTCCACTGAGGCACAACTTACCCAATTAGCTGCCATCACCTCTGCCTGGCTCCCACTCTCCCACTTTCTCCATCAAGGCAGTCACTTAAAAGCCAAGGAGCGGAGGAAACTTCACTCTTCTAAGTATAAAGTTAACTAGCAAGCACTAGAACCTGAGCAGATGTATTTGATACAAAATTTAAACATAAGCACCCACAATCTGATGAGATGTTGCTAAGGCTTTAGTTACATAGTTTCATACTAGAGACTTCACCCCCACAAAGACCATTTAATTAGAAAAATTCTTGGGTATGATTCTGTGCATTTCAGAATAGCTATGTAATCACTTTGATTCTGTGTTTTGCCTTTTTCAGCCATCAGATTGATTTGAAATAGGTAATTCCATGAATTATAGCCAAAATGTTAATTTAAAAAGGACTCAAAGGCAACAGATTAGTGGAACAGCCCCCCTCATACACACATGCAAATTTCTAAAACAAGAAATTGAGCACTGAACCATCACCAAAGAATGGCAGAATCTTTTACAGATGTTATATTTAATCAATATCTTGGCATTTGTTTATTACTTGCAAGGACTTTTTTTTTTTTTTTTGCTAATAATTTGTAAGCACTACATCTTATGTTTTATAGACATTAGTTTAGGTAATCCTTACAATTGCCCTACAAGGTAGGAACCACTAATAAGCCTTCTTGGAGGTGAGGAAGCTGAGGCTAAGAAGGTTAAGTCCCCAGGCTAATAAGTTAGTTGAGGAGGTAATATTTGAATCCAGGTCCTCACCAAAGCTCATCCCACTTCTGACAATGTTTCCCTAAACACGGCCCATGTGTTTCCCTCCAGAGATTTTTCAGTCAGCTGGGGCTTTGACATCTGGTGCTTGTCTGAACAGTGTGCTTGCTCAGGAGGCAATGATGGCCACCCTAGGGAGAGTTCTGTGATGAGCCACGTTTGGGTACCTAATAGTGGTACCTAAACACGGTACCACTATTAGAACGTGAGGTTTTAAGATGCACATGGTATATAATTTTTGCTTTAACAGTTATATATGTGTTTATTTTAATGCGGGTTAGGAAAAAAAAATGACTCAAGCAGCAGATCGAACTTGCATCTTATTGCTGAGGACCTGGCTAATTTAGCATCAGCTGCATACTTTGCAAGGGCTAGAAAAATAGTCAAGAATTTTCATGCTATTTCTTTTAAGGAATTAAGTGGCCTGGCCCACCAAGGGATGGAGTCTCATTAGATTGGCACCCAACTGACTTAATAAGCCTGGACATTAAGTGATTCCTAGCAGATACCTAGAGTTCAATGCTTTTACCTTTCAAAGAAGAGTTTCTATTTCTTAACCCTTTCTTGTCCATCAGCTAACCTCCTTACCTCTCCCTACCCCCAACACACATACTTATCTGGCCCTGGGAGATTGCCCAACATAAGGTGAAGTGATTGAGAGCAGAGATATCTAGAAGGAAACAGACCTGCTCAGTCATTCTTCTGTCCCAAACATGGCTCATCACAGAACTCTCCCTAGGGTGGCCATCATTGCCTCCTGAGCAAGCACACTGTTCAGACAAGCACCGGATGTCAAAGCCCCAACTGAGGGAAAAATCTCTGGAGGGGAAAGTCTTCTTGGTTATGCAGTATCCTTTTTCTTCACTGTTGAAGTGACTTTTGGTTGTGGCCCTCTAAGAGATAGTCTGACTCTGTGTTCTGTTTTTGTTTTGTTTATTTGTTTAGAGAGAGAGTGTGTGTGCGCCCTCATGCCTTGCACCAGGGTGGGGAAGGGGCAGAGAATCCCAAGCAGCCTCCATGCTTAGTGCTCAGTGCAGATCCTGACTTGGGGTTCGACTCTATGACCCTGGGATCATGACCTGAGCTGAAATCAAGAGACAAATGCTCAACTGACAGAGCTACCCAAGCGCCCCTGTTTTTTTTTTAAAGTAACTTCTAACTGCACAAGAAACACATGAATACTTTCTCTTGTAAAAACCTAAAATATTAAAGATTAAACTAAAGCTGTCCCAATGGCCGATGGAGCCAATACCAAATCCCACCCTCAGAGGGAATCATTTTTTTTCTTTTTTTTTTCAATATATGAAATTTATTGTCAAATTGGTTTCCATACAACAGCCAGTGCTCATCCCAAAAGGTGCCCTCCTCAATACCCATCACCCACCCTCCCCTCCCTCCCACCCCCCGTCAACCCTCAGTTTGTTCTCAGTTTTTAAGAGTCTCTTATGCTTTGGCTCACAGAGGGAATCATTTTAATGAACTTAGTGTGTTACCCTTTCAGATTGCTTTCAACACATTTGTGTACCTTTGGAATAACTACTTTTTATTTGGTTTAGTGCACAAATGGCATCATATTCAAATTTCTGGAACTTGCTTTTAACAATCTAACACTGTATCTTAATCTTCCCATCTTAGGTTAACCTCGCTTTTTCTTTTCTTTTCTTCTCTTTTTTTTTTAAATGTTTTAATGTTTATTTATTTTTGAGAGACAGTGCGAGCCAGGGAGAGGCAGAGAGAGAAAGGGAGACACAGAATCTGAAACAGGCTCTAGGCTCTGAACTCTCAGCACAGAGCCCGACAACGGGGTTTGAACCCACAAACCATGAGATCATGATCTGATCCAAAGTTGGACGCTTAACCAACTGCGCCACCCAGGCACCCCTCTTTTTTTTTCTTTTCTTTTCTTTTCTTTTCTTTCCTTTTTTCTTTTTCTTTTCTGTTTTTTTTAATTGCTGTATTATATTCCATAGTGTGGATATATTTTATACTTAAAAAGGTGAAAATATCATGCAATTCAACCTTCAGCTTTTCAATAGTACTGTCTCTTAGAGAACAATGACACACAAGAAGAAACTCCGCCTGTAAGTTCTGTCCTTTCTGGCTTCTAGAAAACTGCCACTGATTTTGTAAAAATAATACATGGGTCACAATCTGAGTGAGGAATCGACCTCGGTTTCATAAATCCTGGTGCAATAACATGTTAACAGGCTATGGAGTCAGGCAGAATCCCAATTCAGAGGTGTGTGCTCTTGGACTTACTAAATGTTTCTGAATCTCAGACTCAAAATGGAGACACTAATATTTACCTTTCAAGGTCACTGTCAAGACTATGTAAGAAAAGGAAATGAAGAGAGAGCAAGCAGAGAAATGGACGCATGGTAAACACTTAGCATATGACGATTATTTAAAGCTTCGTGGCATAGCTCTGCTTAACAGTGCAGCATGCAAATCGATTTCTATTATATCAGACTGCCAGTCTATGTTAAAAAAATTATTAGTTCCCTTTGGAACATCTTGTTAGTATGGATACTGCACCCTGTGGATTTATAGATAGGGAAATTGAGAGAGATACACTCAAGGTAGATCCATTGTGGTGCCATGATTTTCTAAGAGCTGTTGAGCTCCTTCTCTTATGATTTATCATTAAATTAATAAACAGAATGCTTGAAATTGCTACCTGAAACCTTCTAATCATATTGTCTGGAATCTTGTTTGCCCTTGTTAATTGCCTTCACATGACTATTATGCAAATTAATTGAGCTAAACAAATTAAAATTTAAAACAACTGAAAGAAGCAGTCTTTCAGGCAAAGAAGGTAATATTTAATGAAATAAACCAAAACAAAAAAGAAACAGGAAAATAAAACCAATACAAATGGATGATGCCACTAGGATTCCAGCCAACAGATTATGAAATAGGTTTTGCCTCAACCTTGCAGCAGGGCTAAAATAATCAGCCTGAAGAGATTTGGGACTCTGGATCAATCTTCCAATGTTACAAGAAGTAACAGAGTGTGGTTTTCTGGCAACAGCAACGTTTCCTGGGAGCTCTACAGGCTCTGGTCTCTTCACTCTCTTACCTGCTCCATCACCTCTCCCAAGTCACTGAATATCACAGATGGCAGACAGCCTCTTAGGGTGACCCCTGTGACTCCTGCCTTCTTGTGTTCATGCCCTTGTGTGATCCCCTAACTCTGAGTATAGGTTGGCCTCATAATATGCTTTTAGCCATATAAAATACAGCAAAATGACAGGATACAAATGATTGTGTATATGTGATTACAATGGATTGTAACACCTATATTTCAAGGCAACTCTCTCCTTTGCTGGCATTGAAGAAGAGGTATGCTGGGAGGCCCATGTGTTAAGAGTTGAGGGCAGCCTTGGCCCAAGAGCCAACCCAAAGCCTTCAGTTCTGTAACCATGAGGAACTAAATGCTGCCAACAACGATTAAGTTTAAAGCCGATCTTCCCTAGTCAAACCTCGGATGAGACCACAGCCCTGGCCAACACATTCATTCCAGCCTTATGAGACGTGGAACTGGAGGACCCAGCTAAGCCATGCCGAATCCCTGACCCACAAATACCATGAGATAAATGTATGTTGTTTTAAGATGCTAAATTTTTGGTAATATTGTTATAGATAACTAATACATCACAATTGCTTTCATTTCTCCATCTGAACCAAGAGAAGAAATCATATAAAGCTTGGTCTCACCAGTAATGCCAGAGAGCAAAAATCTACAGAAGTATTGGGTGACCAGGTCTACTTGATGATACTTGAATTGAAATGAGCCTCATTCCAAAAACTGGTGCTATATTTTATGGGGTTTTGGTTCATCAATTGTTCCTTTCTTGTTCACAGTGAAAGAAAACATACATTTTAACATACAATAGAACACCAGGATTTCCTAACTTTCTAATTGATTTACCAGCTGGCAGGCCCCGAACTTCATGGATCTACTCTGTTTTTGACCTTCTGAAAAGACCACTCCAATCAGATCATCATCTTCTTCCAAAACCATCCCTGCCTGGAGAGTCAAACCCAAATTCCTTGGCAAGGTGCCAAGGCCAGGTTTGTTGAGTGATAAAGAAATGAGTAAAGGCATGTAGTAGAACACTCCTCATACTGCACTTGATGTTGTGGTTGCTCAACAGCAAAGACTGTATGTAGCTCGCTCACTTTCATTTCCCCAGCGCCCAGTGCAATGCTTGCCACACAGCAGCTCCCCTAAGCTGCTACTGTGATGCCAAAATACAAATGCAGCATCATGGTTCACTGTTGTAAGGATCGCTGTGGTACCTTAGTGACCTTGGTTCTGGCGACTTGCACTAGTGACACAGAATTCAGGCCTTCCAAGGTTCATAATCTGTCCACTATATAATAACCTTTGGCAGCTAACAATATAACACACAATCTGTTTAACAGTCTTAAAATTACCGCTTGGGTCCATAATTCCTTCTTCATTCCAATCCAAGGGACTTTTATTTATACCTTTCATTTGATATGTTTTATCCTACTTCGTATCTCGGAGGAGCATGAGGACACAATCACAACTGTACAGAAACAGAGAAATTAGAAAATGCAGCTGCAGGAAATAGGAACTGAATTAAAAGACTAGGTAATGGGCTTAGAGCTTGTGGGGATGTAGCAAGACTGAAAATGGGTAGCCAGCTCAGCGATAGTTAATGCGAGTTAACAAGAGAGGGTAAACATGACTGGAGAACCTCCAGGCCTAGGTGTTGTTTATTCAAAAGGGACGCATGTGTAGAAATTGCTGTGAATGGGCTCAACGTCTGTGTATGCTGTTTGAATTGCTGTGTTTGCTGTGTTGAATGCTCGCCTGTATACCGGAAATTATATGGTGCTGTTTATAGCACGGCTGGCTTATGCACGAACTTCACAACCTTTTCCCCATACAATCAACCTCCTCCAATCCGCTCTTTGATCAGATGCATCTTTGGTGAGCCCAGGGCCTTGTATCCCATCAAAGCACTAAGAAACTAACAATCATTCATAAGGACAGGTTACTATTCAAAGCACTCCCTTCCAAAGGCACTTGCACTGTAACAAGGAAAACACTAATAATTATTATAGAATTTATTTGCAAATTATTTTCAAATACACCATCTTATTTGATGCCCAGTGCCTAGCCCATGGTAGGCGCTGAGTTGTATTTACTGAACAGATAAGTTAAAAAACAGAGGCTCAGAGAGGTTAAGTGACTTGCCTAAGGTCACATAGTGAATTAAAGGCAGAATGGGGAGGAGAACACAGGTTTTCGGATTCCATATTGCAAGCTTTCTCTATTCCCATCAAGTCATAAACCAGAGACCAAAAGAATCACCAGAATTGCAATTTGGGGGAAAAGTGGTCTTCCCAACTCCCCAGAATTTATTCCACAAAAGCAGTTTCTTCTGCTCTGAACCAATTCAGCCCTACTTAAATCAAAGCATATTCTAAGAATCAATCTTGCAAACTCAAACCAGAATTCAGCCTCCTTTTGTACCTTCAAGCAGTTGTTGGCCAACTGTGCTTCCGTGTAAGCTAATTTCGAGGTAGAAACAGTGAGCTTGGGGTTCAGAAGGAGCCTTTTGTCACCTCTTCCTTCAAAGGTTCTCTGTTTCCCCAGAATTGCTTGGAAATCATGAACTTCCAATTGTTAAAAAGTGGTGAAGCCTTTGAGAGCGTTTACTTTTCATTTTATAAGCAGTAGTTAGCTCTACCGGCTCAGTGCAGAGTGTGGGAGTGGGTGGGAAACGGGGAGAATGGCTCAGCCACTGCCCCCTTGGAGTTTCTGAGGCACAGGAAATAATCACACACAGACAGTGACATCACAACCACGATAAGTCCCATGAACTACAGAAAAGTTCTTTGTAGAGCAAAGCAAGCCTAAAGCGGAAAAGGAAGTAGATTTAAAGACAAACTGCTAACATGACATTTATACTACTTTTGGGTTTTATTTATGGGTTAAATGATATGATGTCTGAGATTTGCCTTAAGATACCAAAGTAAATAAATCAAGTGTGTGTGGATAGGGGGATAGGTAAAAGAAAAATGGTAAACTATAGATGACTGTCGGAGTTTGATAAACCAGGATCTGGGGGTTTCATTACATTTATCTCTCAAATTTTGTGTATGCTTGAGAATTTCTATAGTAAACAAAAATAAAATAGTAGGGGAGTTAGTTCTAAGTTGTGTTATTTGCTGCTCTGTGACTTGGGGTAATTCATTTAACTCTTCAGAGCCTCAGTTTCTCCAAGTATACAATGGCTGTGATGCCCCTTCTCTTAGAGCGTTTTTGTGAGACTTAAGTGATAATAAAATGCATGTAAAGGACCTGGTAGTGTTTCTGAAAAAATGTAGGAGCTCAACAGAAGGTAGTGTATTATTGTTACGAAGTAATAAATGTTATTTGGGGGAGGGCAGAGAACACATCTGTACCTATACACAATCTCCACTTATCTCTCCCATTAGGACATCTTAATACACTCAATGTGTATGTGGCTTTACTAAAAGGCTGAATGGCATACTAATTATTATCAGCAGGTATCCAGTTCTTTATGTATCAAAACCAATAAAAGAGTCATATTTTTATCTTAATTGCAGTGAATCAAGCTTAATTTACCTCCTGCAGATGTGAGAGCCAGCCTTTTGTGACGCCATTTCATTCATGGGGGTTTGCAAAATAGCACCTAAATATCCTGTGCCTACAGAGTCAGAAGGCTTTTTTTCTTTTTTTAACCAGGAACTTACATAATTCATCTTTGTAAGTCTGCATGAGAAGCTAGAACTCTGGTTTATTTAAAATAAAAATAGCACACACTCAAGGAGGTTTTTCCATACATACATACATACATACATACACGGTGGCTTCATGATAGGCTCTGGATTCATCCTAGCAAGTTATTCATCATATGCAGTTACAGCCTTGATCATGTTTCATCACCTCTTTTGGTCTGATTTGTTTTCATTTGTAAAATAGGAACAGTGATAGTAGCAACTTCCCAGGGTTGTTGAAAGGATTGAAGGAGAATATAATATACATGTGAAGTCACACTGTAAAAGCTCAATAAATGTTAGCTGCTTTTATTTTATGTTTATGTTTATTTACTATTTTGAGAGAGAGAGAGAAAGAAAGAGAGAGAGAGAGAGAGAACAGGGGAGGAGCAGAGGGAGAAGGAGACACAGAATCCAAAGCAGGCTCCAGGCTCTGAGCTGTCAGCAAAGAGCCCGACATGGGGCTGGAATCCACAGACCGTGAGATCATGACCTGAGCCGAAGTCAGATGCTCAACTGACTGAGCCACCTAGGCACCCCAAGCTTTTATTATTCATATACCGTGACCTCAACCAGAAAACTCTCACATTGATATCACTTCCCTCCCATGATGCCCGTAGCCTGTTGCCTTAAAGATGATGTTTTACCAACTCTAGTAACCCAAAATAGATGGTCCCTTCCCACTTCTGGGTGAAACAACAAGAAACTTAATTACCAGACAAAGAAAACACACTTTGTTTTCTATTTCTAGACACCAATCTTAAAGTAGCACAAAGAGTGGAAGAGTGTGTCTGAAAACACATTTCATCCAGGTTGGCTGTTTCTAGAACTCAGAGAACAATGCGTTCTAAAAATACCGTGCCTGCGTCTTCCCCCGTTTCCCCCTCAGAAGACTGCCTTAACACTCCAGCCAGGACATGACAGCTGAAAGGGCCTTTTGGAAACCTGCCTTACAAAAGGTAGTCCCGTGCCTCAGATTTTACCCATTTTGGCTCAAGATCCAAAATAAAGTTGCTCTGTGCAATTTCCGAGTTTTAAGCAGTGGTTCCCATGCCACCCCCCCCCCCCGATTAACAGCTGCCAGACACTTATCAACGATGTTTTTAAGCCCTATTTGTTTAATTGATGCTTTCCCACATCATCCGTCATATGTAGGTACAAGGTACTGCAGTTCCTGGAATTTTTGAACATACAGGCATTCTGATGAAATATGGTGTACCAAAATTTCTTTGTAAACTTGGTTATTTGGAACTTGAAATGAGGTGTGGTTTCCCCCCACTCCCCAGGCACAGGAAACAAAGCCATCTGAGGTCTATTTAACTCATGGTATAGCCAAATAATTATTTAAAAACCTAATTGTCATATGTATATACTTGACAACTTATTTACTTGACAGCTATAGGCAGAGTGCTTACAATATACCTGCCTACATGGTGCACTTGGGGAGAGGCCAATTAAACACACATTTTAGGCCCTCAGTGGCTCAAATTCTAGTTTCTGTTTCTGTTTATCAATCATTATATAATATACATAGAGAGAGAGCTTACAGATGACAGACACTGTGCTAACCACCTTACAAATATTAACTCAATCCATATAACAGCCTTATGAGGAACATACTATTACTAGCCCTATATACAAATGGGGAAACTAAGGCACAAGAGAGGAAGTGTAACTTGTTTTAAGGTCACACGTTACTAAGTGGTGGAGTGAAGACCAAAATCCAGGTGGTCTGGCTCCCAGATTCACCTATTTGCTTCCTCACCACATTGCCTTTCAGTGGAGGAAATGCCCTCAGATTCCACCTGAGAGCCCCAGCTGTGTGCTGGAGTGGGTGTTGTGCTCCCATGTCCCCAGTTCGTTTGTGCCTGCCGAGCACCCCTCTCCCCTCCCCTCCTCCAGCCATCTCTGCTCCGGTTACAGGCTACCAAGTCCTTACTATGGCCTTCCCTGCTGCCCCTCTGTCCTCTTGCCTGTCTCCAGGCATGGTAGATTCCATAGTAGATTCCACTTGAAAATCTCCTTCTCTTCTCTTCTCTTCTCTTCTCTTCTCTTCTCTTCTCTTCTCTTCTCTTCTCCTCTCCTCTCCTCTCCTCTCCTCTCCTCTCCCCTCCTCTCCTCTCCCCTCCCCCCTCGTCTCCCCTCCCCCCCCCTCCCCTCCCCTCCCCTCCCCTCCCCTCTCCTCTCCTCTTTTCTTCTCTAAGCCTCTATCATTCCTCACTTGGACTATTTTGAGAATCTCCTATAGGGTTTCCCTCAGTCATCCTCCAATATTCTCTTTTCTTAAAAAAACAAACAAATAGGGGCGCCTGGGTGGCTCAGTTGGTTAAGCATCCGACTTCAGCTCAGGTCATGATCTCACGGTTTGTGAGCTCGAGCCCTGCTTTGGGGTCTGCTCTCTCTCTCCTTCTCTCTCTCTCTCTCTCTCTCTCTCTCTCTCTCTGCCCCTCGTGGGATTCTCTCTCTCTCTCTCTCCCCGTCTCTGTCTGCCCCTCAGTCAGTTGCACTCTCTCTCTCTCTCTCTCTCTCTCTCTCTCTCAAAAATAAACAAGTAAACAAACCCATGTTAAGGTTTTTTTTTTCTTTTAGTGTGTCACACATATTTCTGCAGAAAAGGTATAAGATACAGACAAGAAAAAAGAGGAAAATTAAAATGACCCAAAGCTTATCCCCAGAGATAAGCCTGTCATCAGATCATTTCAGATCTTGTCTCTCTTTATATGTTGTATAGATATCAACATTAGTCTGTCCATCATTTATCTGTGAAATCCATTTCTTAATAATGATTCATTATTGTTAGGCTAATCGGGTCACATGTGGGGGGCACACGTAGGGGGCACACTTGGGGGGCACAAACCTTCACAGGTTCCACGTGGAGTCCAGGCTTGTCAACTTGGTCCCTTGCTCACTGTCACCTACCTTCACCCTGGGAGCATGCAGTTAGCCTTGAGGTCCTGGGAGTCTCCCTGCACCATCTGACTTATTCTGCTCCCACCTGACATTGCCCAACTCTGGACCTCCTCCTTGTGCAGGGAAAGCCCACACAAAGCAGAGGTGTGGGTAATTGCAACAAAAATGCCCTAGTGTAGAAACCAGAAGCTTCCTCCTGAGCACCACCCAGATTGAGGGCCTCCAAGCACCCTACGGGCCCTGTGAGTTCTAATCCTGTTTCATTATTGATTGCTGTCTTCATATATGGAGTGCTGTGTCTCACAGGAGGGAGAGCCTGAGTAAGTATTCTCCTGGTTCTTTGCCTTGTAGTTTCTTTGGCTGAATCAGAGCCCGGAGATATTGGAGACCTGAAAGAAAGGGATCTCTGGGCCCACCACACTGACCACCAGTGACCTGACCTCGGGAGGCACAGCCTGGCAAGTCACCTGACTTCCTGCATGCCAACATCACCTTTGGAGGTCACACAGACACACACACACACACACACACACACACACACGGCCTAAATTGCTGTTTTCTCAAATGCAGCCCCAGAAAGCTACAGGACTGGGGCCCCCAGGTGACTCAGTCAGTTAAGCCTCCAACTCTTGATTTCAGCTCAGGTCATGATCTCTTAGTTCATGGGATCGAGCCTCGCATCAGGCTCTGCGCTCACAGTACCCAGCCTGCTTGGGATTCTCTCTCTCACTTTCTGTCCCTCCCCTGCACACTCTTTCTCTCTCTCTCTCTCTCTCAAAATAAATAAATAAACATTAAAAAGGAAAAAGAAAGCTACAGGGCTGGGCCCCGTTCTCCTTACTTCTGCAAATCAAAATCATGGCTAGTTCTCTTTTGTCTCATGAAATTAACGGAAAAAAACCCTACAGAATTGTCACAAGCTGATTCACATGTTGTAAAAAACCCGCTTGTATAATATGCCATTCTTAATGGTCAACTGGAAGAAGAAAATGTGAAGTATGCAGCTGGTAATCTTTCCAGCTTTGGGCTGGGCTGGCCCATTCATCAAATGCCGACCTGACATGTCTCCTTTATCCTCTCCACCATTCCCTTGGTTCCCTGGAATTATTACTTCCCAGAGAGGAAGGCTGGCTGCTCACGGTTGTACAGATCATGCATCGACTTAAAAAAACAGTGAAATCCCAGGCTCAGAATAGCCAGAGTGCTCCAGCGGAGAGTCTCTATTTGAAGTTGAAGGGATTTTGTGTTTAAGAAAACAAGACCTCCCAGAAATGGCAGATTTTTAAACACTGAATTTGATGCAAAGATGGAAATCTGTACACATGATGAGGCTTGTTTCTTAATTTTTTTTTTCAGTGCTGCTCTTTTCTCTGGTAGCTGAGCACAGGTGCAGGGCAACGGAACAGACCACAGAGTACTATCAGAGGAAAATTCAGGGAAGCTGACAGGTCACATGTTTACCAACAAACAGGTCTGCTGATGGTGTGGAAAGAAGATCGTATCTTCCACCCTCAAAAATACAACCGAGTTACCTTGCGATTCAAGGTTTTTTTGCTACATTTTAATTTTAGACAGTTTTTTAAGAACTGAAATTAATGAATGCTTTAAAATTACAGAGCTATGAGGTGCCTGGGTGGCTTAGTCAGTTGAGCATCTGACTCTTGATTTCAGCTCAGGTCATGATTCCAGGCTCATGAGATCAAGTCCTGTGTCAGGCTCTGCGCTAATGTGCAGCCCGCTTGGGATTCTTTCTCTTTCTCCCTCTGCCCCTCTCCCTTGCTCATGCATGCTCTCTCTCTCTCTAAAATTAAAATAAAATAAAATAAAATAAAATAAAATAAAATAACATAACATAAAATAACATAAAATAACATAAAATAAAATAAAAATAATAAAATTACAGAGCCCCTTTCGTACACCACGGATCCTTATTTTTCCTTTCTTGGTTGAGTATTTGGGAAGCATATACTTTGTTCCAAGAGTTGTTCTAAGCCTTGCAGGCACTGACATAGCAAGTGAAAACACAGGCTCCTGTGGAAGACTCCAGAAGGGGCACCTGACTCTCTGGGTCAGGGAGGGCTTCTCAGTGGAAGTTACAAGAAAGCTGAGACCCAAAGTTCAATCAGGCAAGGGTGAGGATGAAGGAAAGAAGATTCTAGCAGAAGGACCAGCAGGTGGAAAGGACTATGGTCAGGGAAGTCCGGTTTATTTCTAGGGAGAAAAGAAATGGTAAAAGACACACGGGGCAGGCAGGACGGGGACTTGAAAGCCACATTGAAAAATAGGCTTTCTTCTTGGGCTTTTTCTAGAGGGAACAGTAAAAGGTAGCAAAAAAGGTCAAGTAGCATAGCAATGGCCCAACTTGTGTTTTAGGAAGGTCCCTCTGGCTTTCTGTAGGGAATAAATGTGACGGGGAAGAAGGAGGCAGCTTGATCTGATTGGCAACAGGGGTGCAGGCCAAAGAGGAAATGCCCTCAGCAAAGGAAGAGGCATTGAGGCTAGAGAAAACCAGACAATTCCAGAGATGCTTAGAAGGCTGGCAATTTGAGACTCAGTGATAGATTCAGTGTGGGAAATGAGGGGAAGCAACAAGGCCATGATACCACCCAGGTTTCTGGCTTCGGCAACTGAGAGCTACTATTTGGAGGGACACAAATACCTTGAGGAGTAGTGGTTTGGTGGTGGAGGAAAGGCAGGGGCTGCACCTTAAACATGTTAAGGGTTAATTCTGGGAGAGACATTCAGATGCAGCTGACCAGGAGGCCTCACGCAGGACTCCTATGGAAATTTCCTGTGAAAGAATGAGTCCAAGGTGGGGTGGCCAAAAAAGGTGAGGGTGAAACAGGAGAGTGTGGGTCACAGAGGCCATGCAGAAGGGAAAGCTGGATCAGGAATGGTCAGTCACACCACACTGCAGAGGTCAGGATGGAAAAAAAAGCCATTCGATGTGGCCGTGGCAAGACCTGCTGGCCAAGGCAGTTGGGTCATTTATTCAACGCCAACATATGACGTCTGGCTACCAGGTCAGATGAGGGCTAAGGGAGGAAGCAAGACTGGAGTGGATCTAGGGGCAAATGGTGCTGAGGAGAGTGGAGAGGAGAGAGATGGCTGTGAGCGGCAGGACGGAGGGGTCCTGCAATCACCAAAGGGGTTTAACTGCAGTGATAAAGACTCGAGGTTGTCAAGCAATATTACTATCGTCATTTTTATGCAGAGGATAAAATGACTTTCCCAAGAAAGTGGAGGAACAGGAATCCAAACACATGTTTTCTGACTCTTTTCAAAACATTTAATCTTGGTAGCAATACAGGGAATTGATGGATACAAAAACAAGTACTCTGGGTTGCCTGTGCCCCAAATGACTGCAGCACAGAACTGGAGACTCTAAAGGGGGGAAAGCTGTAACACTGAACTGCAGCTCTCCCAAATCTGTGACACAGGTGGCACAGATGATGGATGACAGTTGCCAACAATAAAGGCATTCCAAATACTTACCCTTAACCCTAAAACACAAGGAAATTGAACTTCTAAAGCCACACCTCCAAAAAGACAAGTGTCATTTTTCAACTCCACTGCTTGGCTTTCAAAGGGCTTCTTTTCTCGTTCTGGTTGGGTCATTTCACTCAGTTCAGAGTGAGGATTGAGGAGTCTGCAGACCAGTTGGGGCCAATGCTGAGGAGGGAGGTGTGGGACTCGGGGGCTTAGCCAGAGTCCATGAGATGTCTCCTGGGGGTGTGTGGGAGGTGGAGCTGGATGATCCGAATTCACAACCAGCCTGTCCCAGGAAGTGGTGCCATTGAAAGACACCAAGCCACACAAAATACATAGAATTCAGGAAGAAAAAAAAATAGAGATAATAAGCGAAAGAGGAAGAGAAAGAAAAAGAAAATGACCTATGCCTGATATCTGTCTGGAAGAACACCGACTCAACATTTTTAGAAATCTCAACCTCTTTCTTTAGCTCTTTCCCCTTCATATATCAACATGGGACTAAAGGATTCTTTTTTCCCCCCTTTGTTTATTTATTTATTTTTGAGAGAGAAAGAGACAGCACAAGCATGAGCGGGGAGGGGCAGAGATGGAGAGAGAGAATCCCAAGCAGGCTCCACACTGTCAGTGCAGAGCCCGATGCAGAACTCGAACTCATGAACTGTGAGATCATGACCTACATGGAAATCAAGAGTCAGACACTTAACAGACTGAGCCACCCAGGCGCCCCCTAAAGGTTTCTTAAGTTATTAAATCTAATACTACAATTTCACTTTATTGCTGATCAACGAACTCTTTTTTATTAATGTTTTATTACACCAGCAATTCATAAATGCACATCCTCCTTTCAGATATGGCTTGAGCCCCTCAGGCCCCTTCCCCCTGCACCTCCACCTCTGAGGAGCCCCCTTCTCTGCTGAAGTATAGGTGGCTCTTTTTCCAGACCTTTCTCTGTGCATTTACACACATATAGTATATAAATATATATTTCCTCATTTACTTGTATCTAGTATTTTATAATTTTCCCAAAGTGAAGCAAATTCTATTCTACCTTGAAAGGTTTTTTTTTTTTAATTTCATAGGACCCATCACAATTGCAGCTGACTCTTTTGCTGTAATAAAACTGGAATTAAAAAAAAAAAAAGAAAAAAGAGACAGAAAGAGGCTTTTGGGAGCTTGGTTAGAGGCTTTGCTCTGCCTTCCAAGATCAATTGACTTGCTTCTTCATAATCTAAATAAGGTCTAAGCAATGTCATTTATTTGAAAATTTATATTAGAGCTTTTCCAAATTCCTGGCACACACTCTCTTAAAACTAACTATGGAGACCAAAGCCTGTTACATAAGCATCCAAGTCTGCAGCCATGGGTCATATTTCTTCAGTTGTCAGATCACATGACTGATAACAAGGCCAAGATAAAGGCAATAATTAAAAAAGATTTTTTTTTCTAGAAGAAAAATGACATATGTATTTGAAAAAACAAACAAACAAAAAAACCCCAAAAAGATTCAAACTGTTCCCACTGGATGGAACCCATTCTAAGTAGTTATTCCTCAACATTAAAACAAAAAGAAATCTGATTTTTAAAAAAGCTACACCCAGAGTGGACACTGTGGGTTGCCTTTCTAATATCTCTCCTTCTTATGGAATCCCTGATTTCTGTGAATATTTACCGCATGCCCACTGCATAGTCTAGTCAAACTGCCCAGCATTCTTCTGGGAGCTGTTACCGAAACAGGATGAGGGTATGTCTTCATGTGCCCATTACACTAAAAGGAAGGGCTTATTTTCTAGGAAAATGGAAGCACGTTGCTCCCGTAGCTACTGGCAGTCATCCTGCAACCATGAAAAGCATCAGCTTGAAGTGCACGGAGAATCAGGGGAGATGGTGTTTGCTTTGAGTTAAGTAAGTGAGTCGGTCAACAGGGGTCCAGCCTACCTCTGCACTTGTTCTGGGAGACGGAGCACCCTTATTGTCTAAGGTTCTGTGGGTCAGGATTTCTGCTGTTTTTTACAAACTGATATACCACCAAAGAAGGTGGGAGGGGAAATCTGGTGCCCTTTTCTGACCTATAAATTACATTTGACAGGTTTCTTCTTTCTTTCAGTGTCACTTATATAATCTGTTCGCTATATCCATGTGCATTTTTATAGCTGAATACATTTCCCTAGGCTTTGAAGTGACACTTTTAATGGTTTTAAGCCTAGTGATTAAATAAATATGATTAACTGGCTGCTACCATGGAGAGTTCAAGAGAAGCAAACTCAGCTCTGAGGATATGGAGCCCCTTGCCAGCGTCTGCCAAGGTGCTAGGGGCTGGGGCGACAGTAGGGATTACAACAATTGACAGTCAGAGTCCCTGTATGTGCTTGTGGATTTACCTTCCGGTCACTGGCTATAATGGCCAAGAGGAAACAAGGGGGGAGGGCAGGGCCTCCTCTGGATAGAATTAACAGGGATGATATGAGGCATGGCCTCTACAAGGAATAGAAAGCTGAGACTGGAAGCTGAGATCAAGATGGGAACCAGATCTAGGGAAGAAGAAAGCAGGAATGAACCTGGCATATCTGAGGAGCACCAGGACATTCAGATTTACTACAAGGTGACAAGAGAGGGGGAGGTTGCAGGGAATGAGGTTGGCAGGTAGGCAGGAGCCAAGGCATATCAGGCCCAGCAGCCCAAGGAAAGTGGATCTGTATTTTATGCTAAGTCAGGAACTCTTCATTGTTTCTGTGCCGAGAACCTCCTGGGCAGCACTGGGGCCTATGGACCACTCCTTACAAAATGTTTTTTAAATTACAATGAAACAAAACAGAAACAAAAAAAAATCATTGGGACTATGAAAGATCATTGTTGGGGGTAAGGGGGGAGAGGGACAATGGAAGTGGTCTGTCTTGGCAGGGAGGAGTATTTTACCAATCGCATTATTTAGAGTTGCCAGCATATAGTGATAATAAAAAGCAGATAGACTTGAAGTCAACTTCTTATCGCTTTTAACTTCTTTAGCCAATGCATCACCTTATGGACTGAAATAGGGCAACTGCCCCTGTCATTCTCCTAGATCCTGTCTTGGTACACTTCTGATGAAGGAAACTCATTACTTTAAAATAGTTATCAACATATTAGAAAATTAATTTATCATATGGTAACAAATGATTTCTTTGCTTACACTTTAAATAACAAGATCTGGGGTGCCTGGGTGGCTCAGTCAGTTAAGCATTTGATTTCAGCTCAGGTCATGATCTCACAGCTTGTGAGTTTGAGCCCCGCATCAGGCTCTTGGGCTGACAGCTCAGAGCCTGGTGCCTCCTTCAGATTCTGTGTCTCCCTCTCTCTCTGCCCCTCCCCGACTCATGCTGTCTCTCTCTCTCATAAATAAATAAACTTAAAAAAAATTTAAATAACAAGATCTGGTGGTGGGTCTAATAACAACTGCCATTTTCAGTAATTGTGGGCATACAAGATATTTAGAGATCTATGCAGCCAGTGTAAGGTAACAAGAAAATAGCAGGGCATTCTTTTGGTCGCAAAGTCACAGGTACTGCTGTGGTTTGCTGGCTCACATTTGTAACAAAAGGATATGTAGTTTTCAGTTGGAAGTTAATGAAAATAAAGATGTAATTTTTTTCCCAACCCAAATTTACAGATCCCATGGAAATTACTGGAAGGTTTGACCAAGGGGTATAACATGATCTGATTTAGGTTGTTTAAAAATCAGACTAATAGACGGTGGTGGGTGAGTGGGTAAGGCAAAAGAAAAAATGCACAAAGGTCATTTCCTGTTGAGCTGGCAATGGCCATGTGTAAGGGAGGGCAACACCATGGTTTGTCTTGCTAAGAAGCTGCTAAAGAACAGATCCGTCTTTATGAGCACTCCCCGGGCTTGGGATGAGAAAGGTGACAAAGCAGCAATAAAACCCTGTGGCCCTCTGCTGCAGGGAGGAGAGGAGGTCACAGCCAGGAAAGACCCCTGAGCAAGTCAGTGAAGCTCAGAGAAAAGAAACCACGTTTGCCCCTGTTTCCTGTAAGATGGGCCTGATGATAACTACTCAGCAGGCTGGTTCTGCAGGTGAAAGGAGCTGCTGTACACAGAATGATGCACCTCAGTAAGTGAGCCCTCGGTACTGGAGTCGGACCATCCCCTGCTGGTGCTTTCTGCCTGGAACCTTGATCATACACTCTGGAGGGAGCGTGGGCACAAGAGCCCATCTCACCTTGCAAAGGTCATGGGATGGCCCCAGGTGACCTATAAAACCACTGGGAAGGCACTGGGGCCCAATTCTGACATCTACGGTCGGAACAACACCAGGGTGAACTCCTCAGATACTCAAGATTTAAAACTTAGATTGCCCACATGAAAACATGGCAAAGGAAATCCTCTCCCTAGCAGGAAAGCAAGGAACCTAAAACCAGGACAGGGTTAAGCAGGAGCTCCAGACCTGGGCTTTCGTTTCTTGATGCATTTGCAGAGGGGGCTATGGGTCACCCACTTCTTGAAGGGAGCATATGCTTGTGACACCAAGGGGCTGAAAGGTGTGGCTGGCGAGGCCTAGACTTTTTGGGCCCTCAGAAGAGCTCTGCAGGGAGCGAAGAACACAGTCCACCACCACCAAGTCCTGTGCTTGGCCCAGAAGCTCCTGCCAGGCAGTACCCCCTCTCTCCCCCAAACTGAAGAATGTGCCTCAGTCAGACTTTTCCTCCTCTTTCTCTTCGGAGGGTCTTCTAAAAACTTCTACCCCAGCTTTTGCTCTTTTATTTTTTACTCTTTCTCTCCTGAATGTCTCCAATCTAAAAAGCTGCAGCTCACTTCCCTTGGCCTATGACAGTTCTCAAGCCCCCCCCCCCAAACCCACACACAGTGACAGAGTGTGCTAAAAAAAAATGGCCTCTGGCCAATCTGATACAGAGTCAAAAACACAGATTCTTATCCACAGCTTGAAATGGGGGAGCAAAAGGAACTGTGACTCCCTGACCCTCCTTGCCCATCCACCTTTTGGGACTTTACAAGGAATTTACAGAGCATAGGAAGGGGGACTGGAATAGGGATTGGAGGCAGTCTGTCCTTCTCTAAGTGCGAGGGATACAACAGAAACCCCCAGAGTGACCGAAGCACCACCCAAGAAACCCCCTACTCCACAAATCCTCTGTGCCCACTTTGAACCCAGATCCACGGAACAGCTACTGTCGAGCCAACATCAAACCACTTTTTCAGAGGTTGGGGAAATACCCCTTCCCAAATCCTGGCTCTTGTTCCAATGTCCAAACAAAAAGCTTTTATGAGGATTATTTCACTGGGTGACATGGCTCGAAGAAAGCAGTCCCCTTGCAGCCGGAAGGTCAACAGTGCTGCTTTGTTTGAATTGGTGTCCTCTGTGGGGCTGAGGTTAAGTTGTGCCGCCCTCCGGGGATCTCTGTGGCAATGAGCATTCATTTAAAGACACACAGGATGAGGTTGCTGAGGGCAGCTGACCACGGCTGAGCAGCAAATGACACCTCCTGTCTTTCCTTTGGCCCTCTCATTAGATTTGTCAATGAAAATGTTATCGACCTCCTCCATTGGAAAATGTTTGTGGTTGTAGCTGAGCACGTCTGTTACAACTGCTGACACAGGATTCCAAAATCATAGGACCTAAGAGTCAAATGAACCCGCTCAGCAAAAACTCCTCTTGCTTTTTTCCACTCCATTTGGGCTGTGTTCATGGGCTGCTCCATTAGAATCTCTGCTTTCTCTCCTACTTATATGAAGGGTTTTGTTCTGTTCTAATGAATCACATCTTGTGTGTTTCAAAAAGGCATCTGTTATGAACTGAATGTTTGTGTCGCCCTAAAATTCATATGTTGAAGCCTCAACCCTCATTGAAATGGTATTTGGAGGTGGGGCCTTTGGGAGGCAATTGGGTTTAGATGAGGTCATGAGGCTGGGGCCCCTACAATGGGATTAGTGTCCTTACAAGAAAGGGAAAGGAGACCGGAGCTCTCTCTTCTTGGCATCTGAGGACACAGATAGAAGGTGAGATGGTGGCCAGGAAGAGAGCTCTTACCAGGAACCATATCTGCTGGCATTCTGATCCAGATTTCCTAGCCTCCAGGAAGGTAAGAAATAAATTTCTGGGGGCGCCTGGGTGGCTCAGTCGGTTGAGCGTCCGACTTCAGCTCAGGTCACGATCTCACGGTCCGTGAGTTCGAGCCCCGCGTCGGGCTCTGGGCTGATGGCTCAGAGCCTGGAGCCTGCTTCCGATTCTGTGTCTCCCTCTCTCTCTGCCCCTCCCCCGTTCATGCTCTGTCTCTCTCTGTCCCAAAAATAAATAAAAAAAAAAAAAAACATTGAAAAAAAAAAATTAAAAAAAAAAAAAAATAAACGTAAAAAAAAAAAAGTTAAAAAGAAATAAATTTCTGTTAAGTCACTCAGACTAAGGTATTTTGTTACAGCAGCCTGAGCTAAGACAGCATCCTAATTAAAGAATAGTCTTAAGTTTGCCATAATGAGAAATGGAAAAGTACGCATTAGTGTCCTTAGTACGCATGCTTGTGTCTTCTTCTTCCACCATCCAAGGGGTGGAGAGAAGGACTTGAAGCAAGGTGGTCACATGAGCAAACTTAAGATACTCGTCTCCCATTATTAACCAACATCTAATGTTGGTTAAACCTTCTAATCATCTACCTGAAGAACCCATGGTACTCCAAACATCATGGATCTGGGGAATTTAGATCTAGGATCTAGGATTTAGGAACTGGATTTAGGAACGATTTAGGAAGTGGAAAGGATGTAATCTGACTGCTTTACTTTATACATGTGGAAACTGAGGCCCAGAGAGGTGAGGCAACAGGTACAAGGTCAGATAGCTACACAATGACAGAAGTCAAAATAAAACCTGAGTCTTCTAATTTACGCTGAGAAGTACCTGTCCCAGATGAGGCAGGAAAGATACAAACTTCTGCACGTGTTCCTCAAACTCACCTGCTCCGTAACCAGCTAAGTCTTACAATGAATCTTGGCTTCCTCTGAGGCATTCACTACTCAGCAATGGGAAGAATCTTCTCAAAACACACACCACCCCCTTGCTTAAACCTCCCCCTCTCTCCGCTAGTGACTCCCTACTGTTCTTAGGATAACAATCGAAATCTTGAACATGTTCTTTGGGGCTCGGCATGGTCTGGTTTCTGCCAATTGCTCTAATCTTACCATCTACCACCTATCAGATGTACTTGCCTTTAAAGCAGCATGCTCCATCCTACCACAGGACCCTTGCACATGTTGTTCCCATGTTGCAACTCTTTCACTCTCCCCTTTAACCTAGTTAGCACTCTCCCTTCTTTCAGATCTCACTTCCTCAAAGAAACCTTCCTTGACCTTTCATGAATAGGTTAAGGTCCTTGATTAAATGCCCTCATAGCAACATACTACTCCCACTTTCAAAGCTTTTATTTCCACTTGTTATTATAGTCTTGTTACTGTAATTATTAATTAATATCTTCCTCCTCCACTGGACTGTAAGCTACCAGAAACTTGCCCATCTTTGTTTACCATTTTATCCTCTTACTATCAGCACAGTGCAAACATAGAGATGCTCAATAAATATGAATATGAATAAAAGAATAAATGAGAAAAAGAACTAAAAAATACATGTAAGGTCTTCGAATACCTGAGAATCTAGAAATGTCTTCTGAGTCACTTGCATATTGGGAAACTATTTCAATGATCAATACTGCTTCACATAGACCTTTCTAGGAAAGAAGGAAATGATTTGATACCCTTCTCTCAGAAGCATGCTTTCTTCCTCAAGACCACATCACATAAAATATAGTAACATGTCAACATGTCAACTCAGGCAACATGAGATCTTCCATCAAATGTGAGTTCCCAAACTAAACAAAACCTCTAGGGTCCCAATGGCAATTTTGTCCTTTACTATGGTTTCTCCAGATCCCATCAATCAAGTCCTTCATTATATAACACACAGAGATAACCCTCCCTTCATACCGTCCCTGTTTTCAGACACATTCTTCATGACCGTCGTCAGCAGCCGGCTCATTTCTCATTTCAGACACTCCTCCACTTTCCCGCGGGGACAGCAAGCACATGGCAGGCCATTTTCCCGCAATCTGACAACAATTTAAATTAAATCTCAGCCTCAATTTCTGGTTGTACTGTGGAGAGAGACCGTCATCGAGGAACACGGCGAAACTTAAGACAGCCATGTGGCAGAGAACACAGTATGGCACTTCAGACACAAAAGCACAAGCAAACCCCCTTTTCTATGTGAAAGCAAATCAACATGAAATATCGACTGAAAAGGGAGACAATTTACAATTTTTCAAAGCCGAATATTTTTCAGCTAAACATAATATTCAAGTTTGTGAAAACAAAACCATGTTAAGATGTTTTCTCTCTTCTCTATGGAATTTAGTCAGTTCCTGTGGCTTTCATGATATCTGGACAGGTGGCTGGTGAGGTATAATCTGTGAGTGTGGACACATTCAAAGCACAGTCGCCTCTGTCAGCTGTGGGTGGGTCATCTGCCTTTTGAGTTATTTGCAAATAAAAACAACCCTATCTTTCTTTTAAATTGCTAGCATGATTAAACTGGGTACATCATCACGTCCATTTAGGGAGGGTCCATTCAGCATCTCTGATTTTGTCTTCCCACTGTCTTATAATCAATAAAGCCTTTTAATAAATAAAGCTTATAATCAATAAAAGCCATTTTTAAAGTTTTTTTTAATGTTTAATTTTGAGAGAGAGAGAGAGAGAGAGAGCAAGTGGGGGAGGGGCTGAGAGAGAGGGAGACGCAGAATCCAAAGCAGGCTCCAGCTCTGAACTATCAGCACAGAGGTCGATGTGGAGCATGAACTCACCAGCTGTGAGCTCATGACCTGAGCTGAAGTCGGGATGCTCACCCAACTGAGCCACCCAGGTGCCCCAATAAAAGCCATTTTATTTTATTATTATTTTTTTTAATTTAATGTTTATTTATTTTTGAGACAGAGAGAGACAGAGCATGAACAGGGGAGGGTCAGAGAGAGAGGGAGACACAGAATCCGAAGCAGGCTCCAGGCTCTGAGCTGTCAGCACAGAGCCCGACGCGGGGCTCGAACTCATGGACCATGAGATCATGACCTGAGCCGAAGTCGGACGCTTAACCGACTGAGCCACCCAGGTGCCCCTAAAAGCCATTTTAAACCACAACCTTATTTACCTTCTCCAAGTAAAACAAGCCAGACACAAGGTACAGGGAGGCTAAAGGTGGTGACCAGCATGACAGGTGCCTGGCACCACTTTCCCACTTGGGGTCTCTCCAAAGCAGCTCCCTTATTTTCTTTGCGGTACTGAGAATGCTCAGGAATGCAAGGCACGCTCACATTTCAATGCAATCTCCAGAACACATTCCAGGGTGAGATACAAATAATGTACTGGTTCTCCGTGGGTTTTACATGGCTTAGAATACACTCCTTTCCATTAACGCGGCCCAACCACAGATGAGTCCAGTGACAACTCCTCACAAACTTCTCTCCTCCTCTGACCACATGGTGGGCACGAGGAACAGCGCTCTGCACTCAATAAATACCAGTCAAATGGAAAGGAATTGAGACTTCAAAAGGGGAATGTTTTTCATTTTAACAGAAAATTTCCGTTCTGACCATTATCCCGAGAGAGGTAGATGTGTAAGCACCAGCATTAACGATTCCACATCTGCACAAACCATGTGTACATTCCATATTGCTTATATCCTCTTATCTCCAGGCTCATTTATTTTATTAGCTCATGAAACCCTGGCGCTATGTTCACTTATCTTGCTTTGGATACCACGAGGCCTCTTCAGGTAGGTAGGTCTTGGTTTTTCCTTCTTGTCTTATCACTTTTCTTCAAAATGAGAGAACGCAAAAATGTGCATACAGGAAGACAGACATTCTCAAAAGGTTGCCAAGATAAATCCAAGTCATGTTTACAGGAACCGTCCAAAGGCAGCAAGAAACATGTACAATGAAGTGACTACTCATTCAGTTATCCAGCAAATGTTAATTGGATGCACTCTGTGCCAGACATGATCCCAGATGTTAGGAATAAGGCAGAAAATGAGATAAAAATTGTATTTTAGTGTGAAGAGTCACATACTAATAAATAAAAAATACATAATGTGGCATGTAATGACACATATTATGAAGAAAAAAATAAAGTTCGGTAGGAAGAGTAGGTAGTGATTGAGGGGGTGGTGGGGGGCATGGGGGACAACAGAAAAAGCCCATCCAAGGACATTTGGGCAGATACCTGAAGGCAGATGAGGAAGTATGCCACATAGGTATCAAAAAGAACTTTTCATAGAGAGAATCAGCTTTGCCAAGACCCCGGGGTGTGAGTGTAGAAGAAAAAGAAGGCCAGGGTGTGAGAGCATAGGAGAAGGGAGAGTGGTAGGTGATGGGGTCCAGAAGAAGCCTCATGAGCTGATACTGCTTGGCCTCTAGGGTCACTAGGAGGGTGTAGTGATGCCACTGAGTGAGGAGGGAGACAGTGTGTAACTTAGGCTTAAGGGAAATTCTCTGAGAGTAGACAACAGAGGGTCAAGGGAAGAAGCAAGGAGACCCAGTGGGAGGCTTCTGCACCCATCCAGCTACTGTAGAGACTTGGAAGCCTGATAAAGGTGGTCCTGCTGGAGGTGATAATGGTCTGGTTCTGGCTCTATTGCAAAGCAGAGCTCAAAGAGGTGCTATCAGCCAGTTACCCCTCGTTGGTGATGCTTAGATCTGAGTCAAACTCTGCAGAATGAAATCAACAGCTGAGACATTTTGTTAAATACTTCTATTAATTATTATTTACAAATAATAATTCATTTAAAATCAAACTTGTTCCCCCTAAAAAGGCACAGAACTCCCTCTTGTTTTAAGCAACACAGAAACATCATCTTTATTTCCACCTTCCTGGTATTACTTATCTTTTATGAGAGTTCCTAAATTTACATTTGAAAACAATCCACTCAACAAATCTTTCTGAGGGCTGGATACATACCAGGCACTTTCTTGGGCACCAGGATGACTATTGAGTAGTGCCTCAAATAGACAATATTTCTATGTCCCATCCCATGCTCCTGGATTATTTTACATCAGCAGTAATGAAGTGCTTACTGTTCAAAAGCCCTACTACATTATCTTTCTGAATCCTTACACAACTCAATTATCATCTATAACACAGAGAGGTTGGATATGCTGCCCAAGGTCACACAGCTAGGAAATGATGAGGCCAGAATTCAAAACACCAGAACCAGAACTCCACTTCTGCATGCTCCTGGATTTAAGGTACAATCCTGAATATGAGTCCCAAGAGACTTATACTCATTCTTCCTCGTCATTTTGGGCAGGACACTTGACTTGTCTCAACTTCAATTTTCATATCTACAAAATGAAATGTATTCAACTAAATAATCTCTTAGGTCACTGCCAGGTCTAAACTTCTAGAGATCTTGCTCCGACACCCAAGGCTCCCAGAGCCAAATACACCAACAGTGAGGACACAAAGCAAAGCCCACCCACCACACAGTATAATTTCTCAAGGTCAGCTTTTGCATAAAATAAAGTGAAGCACTTCCCCATGTGAAACTTTGCATAGACCAGCTAAAAGAAAGTAAATCAATTTCAAGGATACTCTAAGGGGGGAAAATGTTAGTAGCAGTGGAATTCACAGCAAAATTCCTTTCTTTCAGGGGCGCCTGGGTGGCTCACTCAGTTAAGTGTGTGACTTTGGCTCAGGTCATGATCTCGTGGTTTGTGGGTTCAAGCCCCACATCGGGCTCTGTGCTGACAGCCCAGAGGCTGAAGCCTGCTTCTAATTCTGTGTCTCCCTCTCTCTCTGCCACTCCCCTGCCTGCACTCGGTCTCTCTCTCTCAAAAATAAACAAACAGTAAACAATTAAAACTTTTTTTTCTTTCAAAACCAACAGTCTGGAATTAGTCCCTTAAAAGAAGGAGAAAACTAATAGGTGTAGCTAAAATGTGTCTCCACTGTGCTTGGTTAACTTGTAACAAAATCTAGAGCAACCCCACTTGTCTCTTGACAAAAAGTCTTAATAAGTCTTACTTCCTGCAGTGCCCTTGTGCCTGACACAGGGTAAAGTTCAATAACTACCAGTTGATTGAATTAGTGCACGAATAACTCAATGAATGCACTAAAGAATGAACAAGTGAACCCATTAATTCCACAGTAATAAATATTTCCTTGATAGAATTTATATAGATCTGGACAGCAAATGCTTCATTTTCCTCTGCCAAATAAAGACAAAGAAAATAGTTCAGATGTATTGATTTTAGGGTTGAGTAGAAGATTCCAATTTTGTAAATTGGTATTTTGAGGTGTATGGGGAGTAAAAGAAATCTCATTTATAGAACTATAAGAGGAAAAAGTCAGTCTGTTCAGTTAAGAACCACAAGAAACCCCTTCAGTTCCCCACAGGATTCCTAAGAAGTTAACCCCAAGCTGCACTGATGACTGAAGATAATCCCATGGTTCAGTTTCAAATGCTTTACCATCAATACAAGCCATGAATGTTGTTTGCAGAGAAAGAACCTACTCATATGGGGTCAACTCTCTCCATAAAATGATCAACACATAGCAGTGTTGAGTTAGACAGTAGGGTGGAGGAAGACACACAAACCACGAGGTTTCTTCTGGCCACTTCATTCTTTTGGCATTTTTCAGAAGTTACACAAGAATGTAAGTATCAATCAGGTGATGTAAAAATTTTATGCACAGTAAATGTCAAGGGAAAAAGTCAATATATCACCTTTTCTTCACAGAGAAGGAGCATCAGAAACAACTGAGAAAATAAGAAGAAAGAAAAACAGCTTCTGCTATTAAAACCTGGAATATATAACCAGATCAAAGAGGAAACTTGATGCAATTATGTAAGTCATTTGGGGAAAAACTCAATTAGCTGGGAACGGAAGCCTGGATGGAACTTCCTAACCAAGATTATTTACATAATTTTTAGGTGGACAGACCTCAGCTACATTTTAGGGAAAAAATCATATGCAAAAGTATTTATGAACAATTATTTTCTAGTGACTTCTTACCGCAAATAATCTCAGTCAAAATAGAGTTACTGATAAATTGCAAAATTTTAAAGGCAGTTGAGATGTAAACTTTGCCAATGTATCAAATTTACTCTTTGAATTCACAACTACAGTTTCTTCTTCTTTCCTTCCTTCCTTCTTTCTTTCCTTCTTTCCTTCCTTCCTTCCTTCCTTCCTTCCTTCCTTCCTTTTAACCATGTATGATGCAGAAGGAATATGTTTCTGTATATGTAAGTTTAAAAGCTGGGGTGCCTGTGTGGCTCAGTCAGTTAAGCATCCAACTTTGGCTCAGGTCATGATCTCACAGTTCGTGAGTTTGAGCCCCACATGGGGTTCTGTGCTGACAGCTCGGAGCCTGGAGCCTGCTTCAGATTCTGTGTCTCCCTCGCTCTCTGCCCCCTCCCCCGCTCACGCTCTATCACTCTCTCTCTTTCAAAAATAAACATTAAAAAAAATTTTAAGTTGCATATAGTTTTGCTTAAATGACACACACGATGGAGACAAAACAACTTTCCTCCACCATTTCTCATAGCCTATTCAAATCTGCATTTGGTGACAGTTTGGTTTTTATTTGTTTGCTTTTCTTTGGTGTCCATGAATGGAAGCAGAACAAAATAGCACAAGAATCCAAACCACAAAAGTAGTAATTTAATATTATTCATACTACCATTAAAATAGCAAGGATCCACAGGAAGTTTTTTGCATTTACCTTACTGCTTGATCTGGAGTATGACATGGTCTTTGTAACTGGAAAATATTGGACATCAAAAGTGCCCCTCAATGGAGAATCATATTAAAGTAAACTATGACCTATTTGTTTTATGCATTAATAAGCAGAAGTTAAAATAATAAGACATATCCTTCACTTGCTTAATGAATAAATAAACTGTGGTACATCCATACAATGAGATATAATTCCAGTGATAAAAAAGAAGTGAGTTCTCAAGCCACAAAAAAGACATGGAGGAAGCTTAAATTCGTATTACTAAGTGAAAGAAGCCAGTCTGAAAAGTCTACATACTGTATGACATTCTGGAAAAGGCAAAACTGTCGAGACAGCAAAAAAGACCAGTGGTTGCTAGGGGTTGGGGGAGAGAGGGATGAATAGGCTGAGCACAGAGGATTTTCAGGGCAGTGAAACTATTTTTTTAATTTTAATTTTAATTTTTAAGTTTATTTGTTTTCAAGAAAGAGAGAGAGAGAGAGTGAGCGTGATCAGGGAGGGGCAGAGAGAGGGGGAGACACAGAATCCGAAGCAGGCTCCAGCTCTGAGCTGTCAGCACAGAGCCCAATGCGGAGCTTGAACTGATGAATGGTGAGATCATGACCTGAGTCGAAGTCAGATGCTCAACTGATGAGCCACCCAGGTGCCCCAGTGAAACTATTTTGTAAGGTACCAAAACGGTGGATATTTGTCATTATATATTTGTCAAAAGCTACAGAATGTACAACATTGAGAGAAGTCTAATGTAAACTATGGACTTCAGGTAATAATTGTGTGTCAGTGTAGGTTCATTGATTACAACAAAGGTACCACTCTGGTGGAAGATGTTGATGATAATGGAGGAGGGGGCTCTGCATGTGTAGGGTCACCGGGTATAGAGAAGCTCTCTGTACCCTCTCCTCAATTTTGCTGTGAATCTAAAACTGTTCTAAATAATAAAGACTATTTTTTTAATGTTTATATTTTATTTTTGACAGAGAGAGACAGAGCATGACCAGGGGAGGGGCAGAGGGAGAGGGGGACACAGAATCTGAAGCAGGCTCCAGGCTCTGAGCTGTCAGCACGGACCCCGACGCAGGGCTCGAACTCACGGACCGCAAGATCATGACCTAAGCCGAAGTCGGACGCTTAACCGACTGAGCCACCCAGGTGCCCCAATAAAGACTATTTAAAAGGGGAAAAAAAAAGCAAGTTGCAAAGTAAAATAAAAAATAACAACACTTATATCTGCAAAAATCCACCACAAGCTAATTTTTATACCTATATGTCTAACTAGGTCTAAATACCTGGAAGGAGACTAAACTGATAGCCAGGATTATACCTGGGGAGATACGTGGACTCGGAGCATGGCCAAGGGGCTGTTAGCTCTATTGCTGTTGTTTGTGGGTTTTTTTTTTTTAATTTATTTATGTATTTTGAGAAAGACAGCATGTGCATGTGTGAGCGGGGGAGGGGCAGAGAGAGAGGGAGAAAGAGAATCCCAAGCAGGCTCTGTGCTGTTAATGCAGAGCCTGACATGGAGCTTGATCTCACGAGCCACGTGATCATGACCTGAGCCGAAACCAAGAGTCAGACGCTTAACCGACTGAGCCACCCAGGTGCCCCTGATTTTTTTTTTTTTTTAATGATGAAAATGTGTGCAGTGTTACTTGCATAATAAAAACAAAATTGTTTTTTTTTCTTTAAAATATTCACTTTATAGGGGCGCCTGGGTGGCTCAGTCGGTTAAGCGTCCAACTTTGGCTCAGTTCATGATCTCGCAGTTCATGGGTTCGTGACCCGCATCAGGCTCTGTGCTAACAGCTTGGAGCCTGGAGCCTGCTTCTGATCCTGTGACTCCCTCTCTCTCTGCCCCTCCCCTGCTCACACTCTGTCTCTCTCTGTATCTCAAAAATAAATAAATGTGAAAAAAAATTTAAATATTCACTTTATATTTTATGCTAAAGAGGTCCAAAGTAAATTACAGATATCATGACGTTCTATCCCTAAATACTTCAGAATTAATTTCTAACAAATAAAAACATTTTTATACCCTAAAATTATTTTTTTCTAATAAAAGAAACAGAAAAGATGTACTAAAATATTAGGGTGACTCAACCTATTTCAAAAAGCTAAGGTGATATCAGAGAAAAATCTAAATCCAAGTGTTGAAAATTGATTTAATGGTTATTGAAAGGTTTTCCTAAAAACATTATCATCATTATCCCAGCCCCTTATTATTATTTTTTTTTATTATTTTTTAAAAGTAGGCTCCATGCCCAGCATGGAG
The DNA here is from genome assembly GCF_023721935.1 of Panthera uncia. Taxonomy (NCBI): domain Eukaryota; kingdom Metazoa; phylum Chordata; class Mammalia; order Carnivora; family Felidae; genus Panthera; species Panthera uncia. The sequence goes on from NC_064816.1 coordinate 23,954,822, forward strand.
CCCAATACGGGGCTCAAACCTATGACCCTGAGATCAAGACCTGAGCTGAGATTGAGATGGACACTTAACTGACTGAGCCATCCAGGCAACCCCCCCAGCCCCTTACTTTTATACAACATTTTACATTCTCTTCTTTAAAACACTAATAATTTCACATACCGACATGTCAAAATTAGTTATATTTTTTTATTTCAGTCATTTGAATTACAAAGGTAATAAAATGTAAAAGGCTATCATAACAGATGGAGCATCTTAACCAAGGACTCCTAATTTAGAATCCTCAGACCCCCAGGGAGTGCATGGATAAAATTTAGGACATCTGTGAACTTGGATGGAAAAAAATACATCGTTAGTCTGAAATTTAACATTTTCTTCCAGTTTGAATGAAGACCACAGATCACAGAAGCATTAGCAGACCTGTGACACTGTCATCATAGAAATCACTGTATTTTCAAACTACAAAGTGGTTGGTGTAGGTATTTCAAAATACCACTTACTCTTATCATCTCATAGAAGGTGTATTAGTTATTAGACTTGTCTGCCAGATCTTGTTACTTAAAGCTTTAAGAAGCTTATGTGTAATTCTTACCACCAATTTATAATTTAAATATTTTTCTAACTGTATTTCAATATAACTGGATTTTGTTGTAATCTTACATATTTGATTTTAGGCCCACATTGATGGTCTTCTGTGGGGAAGGGGTGTTCACAGGTTTCACAAGATGTCAAAGGTTAAGAACCCTAGAATTCAATCTCTTCTTCACATAATTCCAATCTCCCAAATAACCACTACCCACAACGCAGTGCATATTCTTCGATGTTTATTCCTCTACAGAGACAAATATACAAATTTATATTTTGTGTGCTCTGTCATTGTGTTTTACATTTATATTTTATAATATATGTACAAGTCTCTATAGAATTTGGGTATTCATGCTGTTTCCAGCTTTGGGCTATTATTTTTAAAATGCTGAAATAAAACTCCTTGTATATGACTCTTCATATACTGGTATTTAAAAAAAAATCATGATCAGTTTGGTTTATGGAATGCTTGTCCCAACAAAAAAAAATATAACCATAATTTAACCTTAAATTTAACCATAAAGTCAGTTTTATATTATGAAATTAACAGAATAATAGCTAGTATTTTTGTACTTACTATGGGCTAGGTCCTAAGTGCTTTACATGAACTAACTCCTTTCAATCCTTACTACCCTAAGGGCACTGTTTTGATTTCAGTTTCCATGTGAGGAAACTGAAGTATAGAGCAGTGTTCAGTCTCTAAGCTCCCAAAGTGTGTGATTCTGATGACAAATTCAAACAAATAGGTATTCTCAGAGCATGAGAAGTCTCATCTAACACAGGCCCCATCAGTGTCACTTTGAAGGCAGTGGTAAATGATGATTGACACTTGGTTACATCATTACCTTCTGAAGGTGTCTCCTGAAGCTCCTTAGAATTTCATCGTCACGGTGCGTTTCAAGAGGGAGGTCAAAGAGTAAAGATCACACTGATGATTACAACCCACCACCTAGTCAATTGGGCCAAAGGCTAGATGGAATGTGTCCAGTGTCAATAATGAGCAAATTTGCCATTAGACATGGCAGCATCAGAACCACCTTGAACACAACATAGGGTCTCCATTATGTTAGGCCCAAGAAATTTCACAGGCAGCAACAGCAGATCATAAATCCAAAACAGAAAAAATGCCAACAGGTTAAATATAAGCACATGCCAGTGAAGACCAGGCTTGGTCTCCTGGGTGGTCAAAGCCTTATTACACGCTCCCATTATTCATCAAGGCCCCATGCTGGCCAGGGCAAGGCTAATCACTCTCCCCAGTTAGCAAGTTCCAGAATAGACCAAGAGAAACAAAACCACAGAAATGGTATCTTTTTAAATTATCTGGACTGTGCTGAGCAGAGATAAAGTAATCCCTGCTGCTATTCAACATTTGCTTTAACATATCCTAGCAATGAAACATCATTTAGGTTCATCGAGGCAGGAAAGTTCTTTCTCCCTTCTATATCCATATAACAGGGTAAATAATCAGAAAGCACAGGTAACAAAAATGTCATAAACCTCCAAGGTTTGCCAATAAGAGGAGCTGAATGTCCTGTACATCATCTACTACCAGAAGCCATGGAGCCTAATGATTTCACCTTCTTCCTGGCCTGGAGGCCTTGTGGGGAAGCTGTGGAATCCGACCATCCTGGGCTTGAATCTACAATAAGCTAGGACTTTGAGCAAATTGTTTATCTCTCTGAGACTCAGTTTCCTCATCTTCAAAAGGGTATGATAACACCTATGGTGACAGGGTGGTTGTGTGGATTCAGTGGATCTTATCCCATCCCCACTCATGGTTCAGCCACCTGCTCCCATGGGGAAGCCCCTTCAGCAGGGAAAGGATGCCCCCCAATACTAGCTCTACCTGTACTGGTCTCATCCCCGCCAGTCACAAGAGGGGCCTGGGCCCTGCCAGGGGCAGCAGGAGGGACTCTTCCCAAAGACGAGGTATAAGCAAATGCCCCATATAAAGTCACATACTTTGCAAAAGACCAGCAATACAGTTGAAAGAAATGGGCCAGAGAAACATGAGAACAATCCCTGTTCTGAGTTTCTGAATGAGAGTCAACTGCCCTGAACTGCATTTCTACCTCTCACTGCTAGAAGGGGTACAAACCTGCTCATGGGTTTAAAAATATTTATACTCTTTTAGCTAGGAATTTCGTATTTTATCCATTTTATCCTACTGATAAAAGATTACACAGATACTCTTAAATGCCTGTCAATGTTATTTATAATAGTAAAAAATTATAATTTACCTAAATATCCAATAAAGGATTGGCTAAAAACAACTGGTGCATTCATCTAACAAAGTACTATATAGTTATTAAAAATAATGTTCTTGGGGAGCCTGGGTGGCTTGGTAGGTTAAGCGTCCGACTTCGGCTCAGGTCATGATCTCACGGTCCGTGGGTTTGAGCCTCGCATCGGGCTCTGTGCTGACAGCTCAGAGCCTGGAGCCTGTTTCGGATTCTGTGTCTCCCTCTCTCTCTCTGCCCCTCCCCTGTTCATGCTCTGTCTCTCTCTGTCTCAAAAATAAATAAACGTTAAAAAAAATTTTTTTTAAAAAATAATGTTCTTAAGGAACATTTTTGGATGTGGTGACATGATCTCAATGTAGTAAATGAAAACTTCAGGAATAAATTAATATGTGTTATGATCCCAATGTTTAAAATTTGTGCTTATATAAACTTAAATATATATGCTACTTAGGGATACACGTATTGTAGCAAGTTTATAGACAGGCAAGGCAACAATAAACATTAAACATCAGCAGAGCAAGGGGTTTGCAAGAACTTTCCGCTTTTTTGTTAAGGGCATATTTCCTCAGTTGCATTAGTGGTTACATTTTATATTATCTTTGATGCCATTTTGTATGTCTGCACTGTTCATAATGAAACATTTTAAAGTGTGTGCATAAAATGCCAAGAAGATAATGCATCAAAATGTAGCTACTGCCTTGAGGTGGGATTATTAATGACTTGTCTTATTCACATTGTCCAAATTTTCTACAAAGAACATGTATTCATTCCTTTTCATCTTTTACATTGTTTTTATCACTGGAAACTATTTTCATGCCTGCCCCAGAACTCATTTATTTTTTGAGAAAGGATGCTTGGTGCTAGGCGGTGCCCTCCATCAGGGGCTCACCTGGTTCTTCCACCAAGGGCCTCTCCTAGGGCATCATGAACACTGGCTCTTCACTCAGGCATCTCTCTCCCGTTAGAAGTTAAACCAGAAAAGTGCTGTGGGGGAAGCAATGTCCCTGAAACCATCCCACTCGTATCCTCTGACGTGAGAGGAGATTTGTAGGCGGCTGCTAGGAGCACTCTCCACTCTGCAGTTTGTTCTCAAAAGCATAGGTTGCCTTTTTTTTTTTTTTTTTCCTTTTTTTTCTGGAATAGTTTGTGTTCCATCCTGCCAGGAAGCTGGGGGCTCAGCCACTGGCTCGGATAAAGCGGTGGGAAAAATTAGAGAACAATTATAGCGTCAACTAGCATAGGCATTCCATCACAATTCATTTTCCACCAAGTGCTGGGGGTGGAGGGTGGGAGAATAATTCTTTGGAGATACATCACCATACCTTAAGACCCTTCCAATTCCCTTTTTAAGAGGAACTCTAAAATGCGGTCTTGGCTGAGCTCCACTGGGCCCATGAAATCACACGTCAATCTTGTAAAATTTTCTTGAGTCCAGATTCCCAAAAGAGTCCATGATCCCCCAAATAATGGAAGATTCTTATCTGAAAAAATAAGCTTTTTTCTTAGCTTATACACTCCTATTTGGTCTGTAAGCCCAAGTTCAATAGGAGGTTAGGAGGAAAAACTCCTTTCCAGTCACCTATCAGAATCGTCATCTGAGGCTTTAAACTGAAGCAAGATGTCAGTGGGAATGTTTGGGGTTATCATCACTCAGACACCCTGAGGGGCCCTATACATATTTTTTAATCAAAGGGGGAAGATTTCCTCTGTGTTAATATCTGCCTACTCTATGCCACAGATATAGTTCTTTAAAAGGGGTATGTATGTTAAATTCTACACACACATTAGGGTTCACTGTTGTTTTTTTTTTTGCTTTTAAAAACCAATCAAACAATAAGTAAAAACCAAGAGCTCAATGTATATGCAGCACTGAGCTGCAACGCAATGGAAATTTGACCATGATCCCCAAAGGACCCCATCCCCTCATCTAGTAACTTCTTATTGAAGCTACACATCTGATGACTATCTTTCCACTTATTAAATGGAATCAAAATTGAGAGTTACTAGTATTATTTTCCCAAACCCTCACATCCTCTCATATGAGTCATCCATCAGAACCCACCTTCTTTTTAGATTCTTTCCACTACACATAGAAACAGTTTCAAGCAACTCTTCAGTAATGCTGCTGGTTAGTTAAGGGACTGCAATTACTGAGCTATTGCCATTTTAAAGCATCTTCGAGTGACCTGCAAAGGCCATTTATTTATTAGAACACTTAATTTATTGGACTCATCTATTTATTTAGACATTATTGCCTTTTATGGAAAATAATGTGAGTGACTGCACCTCCTACTTATTCAGTTCAAAATATGTCTGCTGAATGGCTATTAGGTAGAAGGCATGGAAAATCAGTACCACTTCTCCCAAGGCCTCGTGTTGACCTGTCACACATCTTATCATTTCCATATGACTGGGATTGTCAGTAAACCTAGAACACACCAGTTTTCATGTCTTCTAACAGCTTCTAAGAGTCTAGGAGATTTGTAGGGTCTTTCTAACTTTTACATTTATTATAATACTATGTGATAATATCTGTAGGAAACTTGTCCCAGGTTCTAGAATCTGCCAAGATTCAGGAAAAAATGCCAGGCAAATTAGAAAGGAATTTGGCCATAGCATATCCCTAAGCATAAAGCTAGATTTCTATAAAAGTCTCTTTATTATAACAAAACATGTTATGAGATGATTAAAAGAGGGGGGGTGTGGAGTCTTTTGTAGCCACACCAAGAGAAAAGAGGTTGGATCATTCATTATATGAGACTTAAGTGACCTTCATGAGAAGACAAGGTCATTGATGCCAATCAAGACAAAAATCAAATCACAACTCATAAATAATCTTTTCATATAAGAGAGTTTAGTGGTTTTTTACTTTAAAAACTTCTAGAGACATGTTTTCCTGAAAAATAAATATAGTATAATGTAGTTGAAGAAATATGTATGATGAGGTATAATTGTAGAAATGACTAAAGTCTTACCTTAAATCACTACATCTCCCTGGGCTTCTACTGTTCATTTTCAAAGTGAGAGGACAGAACTAGATGGTGGCTAAGGTTCTTTCAATTCTAAAAGTCAATGATTCTAATAATTCCCACAAAATTAAAAACATTCAAATAACAAAAACCTTACTGCTACTAAGAGTTTCATTGACTTCACCTGTCAATAATAAAACATTCAGTGAGTAAAGTAAAACCCAGAAGAACATCATCTTTTTGTCCTGTTACCATGGTATCCTAGTAAACTGGTCCAACTCCATCAATCTGATGGTCTAAAGACTGGAACAAACACCATATGGTGAAATAAAGATGTCCAAGTACATTAATTAGACACCAGCTCAGGATCATTCCATCATGGCTATTTGCATCACAGAAAACTCTGCAATAATTAGAGATGCCTGGATGGCTCAGTCAGTTAAGCAACAGACTCTGGATTTCAGCTCAGGTCATGATCTCATGGTTCGTGAGATCAAGCCCCAAGTCAGGCTCTGTGCTGTCAGTTCAGAGCTTGCTTGGGATTCTCTCTCTGCCCCTCCCCTGCTTGTGCCCTCTCTCTGTTTCTCTGAAAATAAATAAATAAAAACATTTAAAAATAACTGGAAGAGCATTGTTTATACTGGAAGAACATTTAACTAAATGCTGTCATACGAGAACCCAATAATCCATGTTCAACAAAGTTCCAAATATTCACAATGGTTTCAGAGGACTTGATCTCAAACTTTTTTTTTTTTTAACAAATGAGGAAACTGAGGCCCAGAGAGGAGATTCAACTTGCCCAAGGTTGCACTGCTAGTTATAGGCAGAGCCAGGATCATGACCCGGTTCTTAATTATTAGCACAGAAGCCTTCTCATCTCATAACAATGGCTTCTGTGGTTTCCACAGAGGAGAAGACCAGGGCCCAAAGCTGGATGGATCCACCATGCACAATGACCAGACTCCAAGGAAGTACAGATGATGGATGGACACAGGGATCCCAGGAGGGCCTGAATATCCACCCCCAGCCCTTTGATAATAAGTGCATTGGAGGCCCATGTTGGCTTCCCAGTTGTGTCACTGCGGAGACAAAGAAGCCATGCAAAGAAAGCTGCTGAAATTAAGCACCGAGGACACAGCCTGAAAAATTCAAGAAAGTTCTTTGCCTCTCTCATCACCAGCACTCGACTAACATGTCATTAAATATCTTTTGCAAACTTCTGCTTTTAAAGAAAAATAGAAGGCTCACATTTGGTGGGTGCCTAGTATGTCCCAGGAAGTGTGCTTGGTAGTCTCACTTTTGTTGTTTTATTTGATCCCCACAACAATCCTGTTAGGTGACGTCTTTTCATCCCTATTTTCCAGATGAGAAAACAGAGGCAAGGAAAGGTGTCACATAAATGGTAAGTGTAGAATCTGGAGTCAAACGAAGATCTGTTAAATCCAAAGTCACTCACTCTGCCAGCTGCTGGAGACTTCTCCCAGCCTTTGGGCACCGGCTGCCTGACCAACTCACTAACTTCCCTGTAAGGGAGACAAACATCTGACCATCTTCTGGAACCAGCCTCTAAAACAGCACGGTGGCATTTATCTAGACTCTACTCAGATGCACTGATTTCATACTTCATTTCATGAGAAAAACAAAAACAAAAACAAAACATGAGCAATGAAGAGCTTGGCTTGGGAGCCACGCAGCTTTCTCCAGTCAAGTGAAATGTCAAAAAGAGTTTTCCCCACTTCACAACTTCCATTGTCGGATCCTGGAAGCCCACTTATGGCGCACAGCATGTTGACAAACAGATTCAGAGCTGAGACGTGTTCTCACGGCAGAGGAAACAGGAAGCGCTGTACTTACGCTTATGTCGAGACTGCAAAGGCTAACGGCATCCTCATCCTGGGTGCTCTGCTTGCGTTTTCGCTGCAAAACAAACGATAGACAAGGTTCAAATGCAAACAGGGATTATGGCTTTGATTAAGGGAAGAAAAAAAGCAATCAATCGAATGGCACATGCAACCCTTGCCATTTCTACCGTGTTTCCCGAAAACCTTTAACCAACCTATGTAAATGAACAATTCTAAGAAAGCTTAAGAAATCATGGAGAAGCTTCAAACTCTAAGGTAATTGGCTTACATTATTCTGATTCCTGCTGCTACAATTTTTTTTTGTATTTCCTTTTTTCCTAAATGTCTTTATATATTAAGGCTTAGATATTTAGATATAAAGTTCAGATTCTGACTAACTTGGAAGAAGACGCTAGACCGGAAAGGAAATCTAATTCACTTGAAGATATTTCATTTCTAGAGGTGCTTTGTACGTGGGTAATTTAAATTTAAAGTTCTAAACTTAGTCCAGGATCCTGATATAATCACAGAACCAGAATGCTGGAACAAATCTTAGACATCATCTCCAATCTTCCTATTTTATAGCCATCAACACCAAGAAAAATCATTACTGGAACTGAAGAAAACTGTATTTGCAATGAACTTATGACCATCTGCCAGGTTAGATGTGGAAAATATATTTTCTTCTTTATAAAAAGAAAAGAAACTCCATCTACAAACCATAATAGAGCTCATCAGGGATACATTCACCTCACTTCTGCATTCCAGCTCAACCAACCAGGCAAGTATCACTTGAGTCCCTATGGTATGACTTTTTAAGTCTCCTGATCATAACTTGGCAGAAACTTACCAAAGGACCAGAATCACTGGCATGAAGTTCCCATGGAATCCAGAGACATGTTGGTCTTCAATCCCTAAAGAAGCCCACCTCTTCCTCCTCCTCTATCATACCCTGAGCAGGAAAGACAACAAGTGGAAAGCAACCAGAGCCATCCTTGTCTGTCTTACTACAATTGTCCTAGTATTTCTTCAAATCAGTTCAAGGAAGATTTGTTGAACATCTATCATGAGCCTGGCCCTGCTTTTGCTTCTGGGACTGCAAAGACCAGCAGCAGCAGAGAGTGAGTTCCTTAACTCATATTCTTTCAGGAGGGACAGACCCTGAAGGAATTAACTAGAATGTAGAAAAATCCAAACATCCTAGGAAGGTCACTTCACTTTTCTGAGTTACCCCTTCTCAACTCTTAAGGTGGGAGTGATGATATTAGCTTCTACTCTCAAAGGGAGAGGAGTAAATATGGTAACACATTTTAGAGCTTAGCAGAGTGCCTGGTACACAGTGGATGCTCAAAACATGGCTTAGAAGACTCTGCAAGCACAGTGAGGAATAATTAGTTTAGCGTCGGTGGGGGTTGGAGAGGTCTTCTCAGAGAAGAAGGTGTTTGCATAGGCCAAAGATATTGGGAGGGGACGAGGGCCTCTTGTTCCATAGCCAGCCGCCTAGATCTTTAGAACCCCACAGGTGCACATAGTTCTATCCAGAGAAATGGAGTTCTAGATCTTACATATTATTCCATCTGAGCAGTGGAATGATTTAGAGATGAAGGCCAGGAACCAGGATACCAAATCAGCCATCTGGGATGGTGCTCAAGAATCTGCATTAACAAACTCACCAGGTGATTTTTTAGGGGGTCAGATACTCTATTCAGGGGCTTTGAGGGGAGCCTTGAAAAAAAGGGGAGAGCCACGTGCCATTTTGAGAATGCTTCGTGTTGGTATAGGGACCTGACCCTTATGATTCATCATCTAGTTACAATTAAAAGCAGCACTGTGGTGTCAGTGAAGCCAATTCACTGCTTAATATTTACAAGGTGACTTTTTGAGGCAAGTACAGCAAAGGATAATTTCCATTCTAGGATAAATAAACTGAAGTCAGGGGAGATAAACAATTTGTTCAAAGTAACGTGGCTAGGGTGTAACACTCTGAATCCAGGATTCTAATTTCTGGGGCAAAACCCTTTACACATATCACTGAAAGCATGCTTGGCAAATAGGTTACAACTCATTTACTACCCGGAACGTCTGGTTGCCTCTGCCTGGAGCTGTATTGAGAAGCAGTACACAGCACAGCAAAATGGGACAATGCTGCAATCAATCAGTAACATGTGCTGGGGTGCAAGAGAGGGGACAGCTGCTACCCAGGATAGTCTGTGCCCTTCCTGAGTCTGGCTTCTCTTGCGTTGAGAGGCCACAGTGTTATACCTGGGCGTTTGGGAAATGCCATGAGGGGCAGAGGCTCTGGGATGTTGTCTATGAGATGAATAATGCCTACCAGGTAGGGTTGTTGCTAGGATCATAGATGATATGCATATGGAGGCAGGAACGAGACCTGCCACACAGTAGGCACACAATAAATAGCAGCTCCTGTCACATGTTACCCAAACTGCAAGCCACACAGATATATGCTGCTACCCAATATTGTCAAGTTATAGAATTTCATGGTGCTACAATTCCAGTCTTAGAGCTCAACAATTTTGTCAATGCAACATGTTAATGGTAGCCTGTTATCTCAAGAAGCCCATCCTGGTGAAGGAGAGGGGATAATAAGACGGGGTTTTTTTTAATGTTTATTTTTGAGAGAGAAATAGAGAGAGTGTGCTTATGAGCCAGGGCTGGGGAGAGAGAGAGGGGGAAAGAGAGAATCCCAAGCAGGCTCTGTGCTATCAGTGCAGAGCCCAACTCAGGGATTGAACCCACAAACCGTGAGATCATGACCTGAGCCAAAATCAAGAGTCAGATGCTTACCCAACTGAGCCACCCAGGCATTCCAAGAGTTTTTTCCCTCAGAGGCACATAGCTCTCTCCAGACCAACTCAACAATTACCCAGGGCTGGAACCCAGTCTCCAGAGCACCCCTAACCTCCGACACTTCATGTGCTCCAAGTGTCAAATCCAGAAGATAAACATCCTCTAGTAGCCTTTTTAATTAAGCCATGGCCACTTAATCGGGGATAGAGTGATCTCCTTAAGACCACACATTTATAAAATGAAAGCTGAAGGGTTATCAAAATGGATTTTCTTTTCGATTTCTATTACAGGGGGTGGTGACTGACCACTGCCAGCAACCAAGAAGGAGCCTGATGGTTAAGTTCTGGGCCTGAAGCAAAAACTTCACCAGTGTCGTTTAGCCATCTGTTCACTTGTTTTGTGTTTACTGAGCACTTCTGATGTGCAAAGCCCTGCGGCGGATCTGGGGATACAGCAGTGAATGAGCTAGGCAAGCTCCATGCTCACTAACTGGGAGTAAAAAGAAAACAAAATAATTACAGATTGTGATCTCCGTTGTGAATGAGTCAGATGAAGTGCTGAGACAGACTAGAAAGGGAGACACAGTTTAGAACGATAATTTACTTTTTTAATTTTTTTATGAATATAATTTATTATCAAATTGGCTTCCATACAACACCCACTGCTCATTCCAACAAGTGCCCTCCTCAATGCCCATCACCCATTTTCCCTCTCCCCCACCTCCCCATCCACCGTTAGTTTGTTTTCTGTATTTAATAGTCTCTTGTGGTTTGCCTCCCTCCCTCCCTATTTGTATCTATTTTTTTTCCTCCTTCCCTTCCCCCATTTAATTTAATCTTTTGTTTTCTGGTTTTTGGCTGACCTTCTCATGAGCCATAAGCCCATGAAGGCAGGACTTGGTCTGTCAAGGTCACGTTCCAGAACCTGCTGCAGTACCTGATGCATGGCCCTCACACCCTACGATAGCACTTGATTGTTTTGCAGATGCCCTCAGTCCTGCACCCTTTGAGAAGCTTGTTATCTTCACCAATTACCCAACTCCAACGGGGGCACAGCGGGAGAGAGAGGGGACCAAATGGGCACCCACTCCACCAGACCAGCCAGCCTGATTGGCCCACGCGATGAAAGGTGTGCAGGTGACACAGCCCCATGCATGGGTTGCATACCACAACCTAGGAGCTTCTAAATTCCACCCAGGAATTTCTAAACTATTGGAGAGCTGAGCTCATGTCAACGATCTGAAGAACAGTTCATGGGAAATTTAAATCCTGGAGACACAGACAAATGTGTATCTCAGAAAGCAGAGGGTGTTATCTCCATTTTACAGAGGAGGAGATGGAGGTTCAGAGAGGGGCAGGGATTTGCCCAAAGTTCTATAATTAGCAAGAGGCAGAGCCTGGATTCATCAGGCTCCAGGCTATGTGTTTCCCCACTACACTGTCCTGTCCCAGAGTCTGGAAGGGCACATCGTACAGAGATGGAGTAAGAAAGTGTTGCACATGAGGAGTTGGGGAGGAAACACCTTTATAACTTATTCTATTAAAGGACTGGCCTTGAAGACAGTACACCTAGATAACATTTTGTGGTCCTTTATAGTTTTAGAAGCTATCACTGCCTGCCACCAGGTAGGCTAGGGCTGAGTCAAGCCACCATTTTACTTTCCCTGTGCATCAGAAACAAAGGGCAGCTTACCTGTGGGGGAGGGGAGGTTCCTAGGCTGGAAGGACACTGAGCAAACTGTCTGCATTTACACACTTGGCCCTGCATGTTCTCATCAGCCAATTGGAGGAGCCATGGACCCACCCTGTTATTCTTGTTCAATTTACTGAAGCGAATGCAGAGTCTACTTCCCTTTCAACCATGAAAACAGAGCGCCTTGGGTGCTATAGTTTGCGCTGATTTGCGTACATAACTTTAAACCCCAGTGCCCTGTGCAGTAGGTCAATGAATAATTTCTGAATGAGTGACTAAACGAAAGAATGAATAAAGGAGGCCAGTGTTTTTGAGGTGACGCCCTTCCCTTCCGCTAACCACCTGGCTGCCAAAATTAAATCAAAACCTCAAAAGCAAAGATCACTGAAAGCTGACATTCTTCAACCTCAGATTTCCTTGGAGACACAAAACCTGCAAGTTTAAGCTACAACTCTTGCTTTCCAAATAAGAAAGGTTTTTTTTCCCTTACCAATGGAGGCATTTATTTTTCTTAAAATACATAGAGATGTTAAATCATGGCTGTTCAAACATTGGTCTAAGTGGGATATGGGTGACTTCCACTCCCCCTATGAGAAGGAATGTCAGATCTGTTCAAGGGTGAGGGACTCCCATGACCAGGGCATCTATCCAGGCACTGCCCTCAGCAATGGCACAGGGATTCATTCTTTAGGAGCAAGGAATCAAAGTATAAGAATACCTCAACTGAAGGGGAACAGCCAGCTTGAACCAAATCATAAGTGAACTTAATGGGCACTTGAACCCTTTGAACACCTAGGCACCTATCTAGGGCAGGCAGGAAAGGCAATTACAGAGGGGAATTTATAAGAACAAAGGGGCTGAATATACTATCTGGTTCCTTAGACCTGCAGGTTACATATTTGATGAGATACTTTCTAGAGATGCTTGGGTGCTAGAAAAACTCTCTCATGTTTCTCGAATCAAAAGAAACAAACAGGGGCGCCTGGGTGGCTCAGTCAGTTAAGCGTCCGACTTCGGCTCAGGTCATGATCTCGCGGTCCGTGAGTTCGAGCCCCGTGTTGGGCTCTGTGCTGACAGCCCAGAGCCTGGAGCCTGTTTCAGATTCTGTGTCTCCCTCTCTCTCTGACCCTCCCCCATTCATGCTCTGTCTCTCTCTGTCTCAAAAATAAATAAACGTTAAAAAAAATTAAAAAAAAAAAAGAAACAAATACAAAGCCCCTTTGTTAATTTGCAACAGAGCAAAGCAAACCTCATATATTCAGATATAAGGTCTGATGGAGATAGGGGTATGTTTGGATGGATCTGAGTGGACTCTGTTTGAGACTCACTACTGGTAACACCATCCTGCTATCTCAACCATAAGTCTTCACCTGTGCTCCTTCCAACCCACTTTCACGAAGCATCTTTGTTCTCCAGGCCACTCAATGGCTCTCTCCTTTAGGCATGGCTACCTTCTAATAGAACAAGGTAGACCACTAAATCTCATGAGTAAATGGTCCATAAACAACTAGTTTTTCTCTGGTGTCCTGGGTAAGGCTCTCTATGGAGAGCACTGACCCTATCCCTGACTGATCAATGTTCAGAAGAACTGGGCCAAGCCTTAATGTCTTATCCTTATTGGGCTCAGCTCCCATTCTCTCTAGACTCAAATCTTGAGATCTTTGAGGTTTGGAATCTCAGAATCCAAGGAGAATCCAGGTGCTTTCTAATGTTTATTTATTTTTGAGACAGAGAGAGACAGAGCATGAACGGGGGAGGGTCAGAGAGAGGGAGACACAGAATCTAAAGCAGGCTCCAGGCTCTGAGCTTTCAGCAGAGAGCCCGACACGGGGCTCGAACTCATGGACCACGAGATCACGACCTGAGCCGAAGTCGGACGCTTAACCGACTGAGCCACCCAGGCGCCTCTCCAGGTGCTTTCTAATACACAAGCGGAAGGAAGTGAAAGCTGAAAGTGGGCACCTGCTATGAGCCAAGCAGTGTGCTCACAATTTAAAGGACTGTTCCATTTAAGCTACTCTTTAACCCAGTTTAAATAAGAATTGCTGTGTTCATTTTACAGTGAGGGACACTCATGCTCACTCAAGGTCACAAAATTAGTAAATACTAGAGAGGGATTTCTCTCTAGGCCAGCCTAATTCTCAAACCACTGATCTTTCTGCCTTACAATGCTATTTCTCTTTTTATATTGTTTAAAAACAATATGGGGTGCCTGGGTGGCTCAGTCAGTTAAGCATCCAACTTCTGCTCAGGTCATGATCTCATGGTTCATGAGTTTGAGCCCCGCATCAGGCTCTGTGCTGACAGCTCAGAGCCTGGAGCCTGCTTCAGATTCTGTGACTCTCTCTCTCTCTCTCTCTCTGCCCCCTCCCCCACTTGTACTCTGTCTCTCTCAAAAATAAACATTAAAAATTTAAAAAAACCCAACATGTACCTTATTTGAATATATTAAAAATATAAAATATATTTAAACACATTTAAAATAATGCCTTTTAAAAACAATATAAAAGGCTCACAAGGTATTTCCCTACATACCTGAAGGAAATTAAGAGCTTAAATGACACAGACCTGAGTTCAAAATCCAGCTCCACTATTTGCTATTTGGTGTGATAAACTTACTTCTTTATCCCTTCATTCGCTCAACAATTATTCACTGAGGACCTACAATGGGCCGGGGGCAGTTTCTAGATGTGGGGATCTGTGTCTATAAAACACTTCCATAAGCTTTGATTTCTCCATCATGGGGTTATTTCGAAGATTAAAGGAAATAAAATATTTAGAACAGGGCCCGGCAAATAGCAAAAGATTAAAAAATGGTCATTATTCTTGTTACTGTGGCACTTTCCATTACCACTGTTGTCGCCGCTGTTCTGTTGTTATCTGACATCGTGAGGTGGGCAGGGTGGGTACCAGAGATGGGGATCCTACAGGATGGGGGGAACCTGGCTAGGACGCAGCCTGACCATCCTGGAACTACCCACAGCACACAGGGGTCTAAATGGACGCTCTCCAGATACCTTCAGTCACGTTTCCAGTGTGTTGTCCTTACTCCTCTCACAGAGACAGGGCAAATGCAAGGCCTGACTTCATTTTAAATGGCTGAGATTGAATTGATTAGTGTCGGAACAGCCCTGTTATTTAATCACAGGGCTTTTCTATTTAATAACCAAGTGAGCAGAGCAGCAAAAACACACTGATGGAAGGAGCGCAGCTCCCAACCTGACAGCAAATGGCCCCCGATTAGTCGTTTGTAATTATTAAATTCAAACCAGATCTCAAACCTTTTTTGATTTATCTCTTTGCTGGCAAACAGCTATGGTGGTTTCAGAGGCTTTAATGCCTCCCTTTCATCTGCGCCTTCTTTGGGGAGAGATTAGCAAAAGGATTTTGTGTTCTTGTACTTGCCCTTAGCTGGAGCTTGACTTGCTAAACTCACGTTTGGGCAGGGAACGGATCCACATTCTGTTTTGCTCCTGTCTGAAGCTGCAGGCGTGAGCGAGAGAGGGACCCCTCCTTCATTTTTAATACACTCCTGGGAGTTCCTCCTATTTTTAAAACACCCTTCTCCAACATCCAGCAACCTCATCCTGTTTTCTAGACTCTTCAATGTGCTCATGGGGTAGCAAACCTGGAAATCCTGGTGTTCTCTGAGCTACTAGTGAAGAAACCATAACTAACATGAAATGTAATTTTATGTTCAGATGCCATTAACTATAGTTTGAAAATGCTAAGTTGGCACTGAAGTCAGACTTGGTGGCTTCACACCCAAGTTATGACTTGTATTTGTTGTAGAACTTTAAGCACATCATTTCACCTATTCAAACCTCAGTTTCCTCATCTATAAAATGGGAATACAAAAGTTATCGTGAGAGTTAACTAGATCATTGTGGGTAAAGGGCTTAGCACAATGCCTGGCACACAGTAGCTACTCAACTATCAGCGAAATAGTAGCAGAAGCAACTATAGCAGTAACAGCAAGTGAGAGCATGTGCCAGAGGAAACAAACCATAGAGAAAATACTTAAAATGTATAAAAGTCTACCCACTAACCTGACTTTGGAAAACTAGGAAAAGCCCTTATTGTTGATTTTGGCCATGGAACACCTGGCCTTTAGGCTGTTTGGAAGCAGAGATGAAATCGTCCTGGCCAAGGAAAGGTCCTTCTCTCCCACGGGAAGGAAATCACGTCCAACCGGACAAACGGGAGGAGGGGAGAGCCCTGCTAACCAACTGGCAGCCAGAGTCACTGTCATTCCTCAAACATAGACCACCTTTCCCTCCAAAAACTCAAGGCCAGGGGAGCAGGAAAGAAGACAGGAAACGTGGTCTATTCAGGGTAGAGAGCTGGTGAGTATATTTTCCAGAGAGATTACCTAGAAAAACTTCATTATGGGCATCAATTTAACTTGGGAGAAGGGGGTGTTATTCACAAAGATTTTCAACAATAGGATGTGACAGGAAGCACAAAATTGAATTAACCAGAGTGCTTTTTTCTTGGCCTTCTAATAATTACTATAATTATTTTGTGTATATTTTTACTGGCTCTCAGGTGCACTGACTCGGACTAATCACGGTCCTTCGTTCATAACACATTACAATCGCTGATGCTTCCCTGGCCCTCTTTTATGTGTTCATTCATTTACTTTTAACAGCATAGTGAACTCTCATTTATTAAAATTCTTTGCATATGCAACGGTTTGAAGCCCTTATCAACAAAAAAGTTATTTGTATGGTTT
Source organism: Panthera uncia (assembly GCF_023721935.1). Classification (NCBI taxonomy): domain Eukaryota; kingdom Metazoa; phylum Chordata; class Mammalia; order Carnivora; family Felidae; genus Panthera; species Panthera uncia. The sequence continues at coordinate 23,971,695 of NC_064816.1, forward strand.
AGGGAATGTCTAAACAATTGCTTAATTTCTAGATAATTACTCTATGTAACCAATCAACTTCGATAATCCAACTGCACAATTCAGAGTCAAACGTGTTTGTGGTCCACAGTAATACTGGGAACGTGATTTTACAAGGAGAGTTCTCAGATCTTTACTCATTTTGTGTTCCTGCCTTTTCCTATCTAGAAAGATCCCGGTGCTGGTGATGCCTTATCAGCCACAGCACCCCATGCATTCCTAAGTAGGTCCTTAAATGCTAACAGGCAGGCATTTAACCATAGGGAGAGCAAGGTTTCCTTTGGTTCCCTGGTGTCTGGACCATCTACTCCTGGAGGCACCTTGCCACACAAAGCAGAGGTGAATACTGGCTGCACCTGCTGAGATGCATTGTAAATCCGGACAACTCATCAAGACAGTCCTTTAAATAGAGAAAAGGTTCCCTGGCAGAACCATTAGGTACTGGCTATCAGATTAGAACTCACAACTTGAGTTGCTGAAGTTTAGGGTTTTTTATGGCATATTCTGGCCGCTCTTCCTTTTCATTCCTCCTTCCCTTTGCTGGGTTTATAATGACAACCGTCTATTAAGAATCCACTGCAGGACACCTGGGTGGCTCAATCGGTTAAGTGTCCAACTTCAGCTCAGGTCCTGATCTTGCGGTTTGTGAGTCTGGGTCCTGTGTTGGACTCTGTGCTGACAGCTCAGAGCCTGGAGCCTGCTTCAGATTCTGTGTCTCCCTCTCTCTCTGCTCCTCCCCCACTCATGCTCTGTCTCTGTGTCTCAAAAATAAATAAAAACATTAAAAAATTTTTAAAAAAGGATCCACTGCATGCTGGGTACTTTCCACATGTGACATCCAATCTTTACAGCTGTATACACACACAAAAATAATTACACCTGAGGAAACTGAGACTTAAAGAGTTTAAATGGCTCATTGAGGGTGCTCTGTAAGTGCACAAAACAAAAAAATTTTATGTCAGATCTGGCTGTGTAGCCAGTCCTGCTGGTCCACATCCCTAGGCAACCACTATTCCCTTACGTAACTGGACTTTCTACTGGCCAGAAATGCTAGGGATTTAATGCCATCAGGAGCAGCCCTCAACCTGTGATCAGGAGTTAGTAGGCAAATAGCCCAGCTTCCTACAGTTTGTGGGGACAACTCTGAGATATGGTCTCAATCTTGACCGTACACTGGAACCACCAAGGGAGTTTAAAAAACTCTCATGCCTGGCTCCCATTATCCAGGGATTCTGAACATCAGGAGTTTCAAAAGCTCCCCAGGTGATTCTAATGTGCAGCAAAGTTTGAGAACCACTGTCCTATGTAGTGTCCCAGCAGTCCCCAGCAGGATTGAAACCCAGCTGCCCACAGAGCTAACCTGTTCATGATTACGTCCTGTATCACCTTCCTTCCCTTCCCTGTCTCTTCCCTGTTTTGTCAGCAGTGCTTCTGGGGATTATTTCCCAAATAAACCACTTGCACTTGTATTTGGGTCTGTTTCTGTGGGACTGAGCCAAAGATAAGCTGAATATAGCCCAGTGCCTCTAGCATTGGAAGTGTACTAGGAGGCAGGTGAAGCCACAGAATAAACACAGTCCATCAACTTGACTTTGCAGGAAGCCATGCCAGCCATTATTTGTATGCTTCAACAAGAACGGAATGTCAATTTACATGAGATTTTAAAGATAAGTCTGGGAAGAAATTTAAAATCAAGTGACCTTCACATTGATCTTCCCTTGTACAAGACACACAAAGGGCTGAGTCTGCTTCCTCTCTGATCAGAGGTTGGGAAGTGTCCAGAAGTCAGAGAGAGTCACAGCTCCTCCTTCTCCTGACTTCATGGTCCACCCACAGTTCTCCTCTGGCAAAAGGTCCTGGCAAGACTCTATCAGGGAGCTGCCTTCATTTGATTACAAATTAGAGACCAAACTGCTTTAAGTATAAGCCCTTACTGCTAACAAGGACAACCCCAATGTTACTTTTTTTTTGTATCTCTATTCACCAGGTGAAGTTCGTTCTTGCATGGAGAGATTAGACCTGCAGATTTTCAATTAAGGTGAGAAACAACAACACAAATAGGCATTTAATTACAGTCTTAGAATGGAAGCCTGGTTTGATTCTTGGTCTCCATGATTGGTGGGAACACTGGAGACTTATAATCAGGAGCCTTAGAAGTGTGGAGGCAGGTGTCAACAAAATCATTTAACCTGTCCTTATATACTGCAGGCAAAAGTGTGAGCTTATATAAGTGAACTTTCTGGAAGATGCTCTGATAATACCAATAAAATGACTAATAGGAACAACCGTGGGGAAACCATGGATATACTTTGACCAAGACCTGTGCAGAAGGGTGTTTACTGTAGCACTGTTTATAATAGCAAGACACTGGAAACAAAATGTCCACCAAAACAGACTGGCTAAGTAAAACTAGTCTATCCATATAATGAGACATACCATGCTATTAGAAAGAATAGTGTAGAGCCACCCAGTGTATGGAAAGACCTCCAGGATATATTGAGTTACCAAAATAATAATAATAGAATAATAATAATAAACAGTGTGCACAGCCTGTTTCCTGCTATGTCAAATTCTTAAAATTAAAGGAGAAAAAGTACAAAGGCGCCTGGGTTGCTCAGTCAGTTAAGCGTCCAACTCTTGATTTCGGCTCAAGTCATGATCTCACAGTTCATGGGATAAAGCTGCACATCAGGCTCTGTGCTGACCCTGTGGGGCCTGCTTGGGATTCTCTCTCTCTCCCTCTCTCTCTGTCCTTCCCCCACTCATGCTCACTCTCTCTCTCAAAATAAATAAACATTAAAAAAAGAAAACAGAAAAAGTACATACTCTCATATACATACATACACCCTGATATATGTATTAAGTTTTTCCTGTAAGGAAGCACATGAAACTGGGGACAAGCCTAGGGTAGGAAGAAGACTATCGCTTTTTATTTGGTGCTTTCTTGTACTTATGTACCCTAAGCATGTATATATGTCATTTTATTAATGCCATTATAGATTATGTGGGTACTGGAACAACTGTCCTTTTGTTTGGTGGTGGCTATTTCCTTTATGTGTCTCTGTGCTAAAAAGAAAGATGATACATCTAAAACCATTTTTTTAAAAAACAGATACATGTAGGTAGGTTGGACTTGGAGGCATCAGAACAAATTCATGGTTATACACACACATTTGTGTTTTTCCCTACCTCTATCTACTGAGAGGTATAAAAGCAGTGGCACCCTAGGAGCTATAAACACACCCAGGGCCCAGATCTTATTTTTAAACTGCCATTATCCACTAAAAGGACCCAGGGCTCCTTGGAGAAAAGGCTAATTCCAGGGCTAGGGCAGGGAAAATACAAGATGATCCTGGTAATCTTTTTGTATAAAGAAGTAATGAGGGGTGCCTGGGTGGCTCAGTCTGTTAAGCGTCTGACTCTTGATTTCAGCTCAGGTCATGATCTCATGGTTCGTGGTTTTGAGCCCCACATCAGGCTCTGCACTGACTGTGTGGAGCCTGCTTGGGATTCTCTCTCTCCCTCTCTCTGTGCCCCTCTTCTGCTCACTCTCTCTCTGTGTCTCAAAATAAATGAACTTAAAAAAAATAAAAGAAGAGGGGCACCTGGGTGGCTCAGTCTGTTAAGTGTCCGACTTCAGCTCAGGTCATGATCTTGTGGTCCATGGGTTCAAGCTCCACATTTGGCTCTGTGCTGACAGCTCAGAGCTTGGAGCCTGCTTCAGATTCTGTGTCTCCCTCTCTCTGCTCCTCCCCTGCTCGCACTCTGTCTCTCTTTCTCTCTCTCAAACATAAAAATAAACATTAAGAAAATTAAAAAAAATAAAAGAAGAAGAAAATGTATAGTTTTTAAAAAATAATTAAAAAAAAAAGAAGTAATGAAATGTTCTAAGAACAAGGGATAGAATCACCAGCTTATAGGGCTCTCCCCAGCCACATCTGAGACAATGAGTATCAAATGAATGATAGTTAGCAATGGGCCAGAACTCACCGAAAAAACTAGGAATCCATGAACCCCTGCTGACATAAACAATTGAATGAACAAATGGCGGAGAAGGGAAATCTTTTCTGTTAGAACACTAACAAATAAACAGAGATGGGATGATGGAGTTTAGCATCAATAGATGCTAAAACTAAGTAGGTTAACATTTCATGACAAATAGGACTGCCATAGTTTTGATTTACTTGTTACTTAAAAAGGGAAAGACCATAACTTTACAATGGAGAAACTTACAAGATGCCACCTGAACTAAGTAATCAAAGCTAATGTCACCAATACTGATATAAAAACTGATATCCTGAATCCTCTGATATGACACACTGAGAAAAACACCGTATCAGTCCTGTAAATATTCCTATGAAAAATGCACAGCCTAGGGGCGCCTGGGTGGCGCAGTCGGTTAAGCGTCCGACTTCAGCCAGGTCACGATCTCGCGGTCCGTGAGTTCGAGCCCCGCGTCAGGCTCTGGGCTGATGGCTCGGAGCCTGGAGCCTGTTTCCGATTCTGTGTCTCCCTCTCTCTCTGCCCCTCCCCCGTTCATGCTCTGTCTCTCTCTGTCCCAAAAATAAATTAAAAACGTTGAAAAAAAAATTAAAAAAAAAGAAAAATGCACAGCCTAAAAAAAGTATTCTCCCATCACTCTAGATATTTTTTAAATGTGTAATCTGAATCTAAACACATGAAGAAATATTTAATAAACCCACATTGAGGGAAACCATACAACATAAGTGGCCTCTACTCTTTAAAACTCTCAAAATCAAGAAATACCAAGAAATCCCGGGGAACTGTTCTAGATTAAAGGAAGCTAAAGAATACATGACAATAAATGCAATGCATGACCCTAAACTGGATTCCAGACCAGGAAAAAAATAGCTATAAAACACTGTAACAGTTGGCAAATTTTAAAAACGAATAAATGATGGGAATGCAAGCTGGTGCAGCCACTCTGGAAAACAGCATGGAGGTGCCTCAAAAAACTAAAAATAGAACTACCCTATGACCCAGCAATTGCACTACTAGGCATTTATCCAAGGGATACAGGTGTGCTGTTTCGAAGGGACATATGCACCCCCATCTTTATAGCAGTACTATCAACAATAGCCAAAGTATGGAAAGAGCCCAAATGTCCATCGAGGGATGAATGGATAAAGAAGATGTGGTATATATGTACACACACACACACACACACACACACACACACACACACACAATGGAGTATTACTCGGCAATCAAAAAGAATGAAATCTTGCCATTTGCAACTATGTGGATGGAACTGGAGGGTATTATGCTGAGTGAAATTAGTCAGTCAGAGAAAGACAAAAATCATATGACTTCACTCATCTGACGACTTTAAGAAACAAAACAGATGAACATAAAGGAAGGGAAACAAAAATAATATAAAAATGGAGGGGGACAAAACAGAAGAGACTCATAAATACAGAGAACAAACTGAGGGTTACGGGAGGGGTTGTGGGAGGGGGGGATGGGCTAAATGGGTAAGAAGCACTAAGGAATCTACTCCTGAAATCATTACTGCACTATATGCTAATTTGGATGTAAATTTAAAAAATAAAAATAAAAAGCATTTAAAAAATGAATGAATCAGTTAACATATTCTGTCAATATTAAATTTCCTGCTTTTGATAATTATATGGTATGTGAGGATGCTCTTGTTCTTACACTGAAGTATTCAAGGCCCAAGGGACATAATGTCTGTAACTCATTCTCAAATAGGAAGAGAAAAATAATTCATATTTATAGGTTATATAAATGTTTACTATATATGTGTGTGTGTGTGTGTGTGTGTGTATTCTCCACTATTTATATATGGTGTATACATATATATAGTATATACTACACATACATACATATATATATACATACATATATATACATACATATATATATACAGAGATACACAGAAACAGAGAGACAAAGAAAGACAGAGAAATAAAGCAAATGTAAATAACAACTGTAAATAAACAATGAATCTGGGTAAAGTATCTTACTCTAGACACCCAACTTTTCTCTAAGTTTGAAATTATATTAAAGTTGCCAAAAACAAAACAAAATAAATTCACAAATAACGTACACACTCCTCCCCTCCCCAAGCAAAATACGTGCCATGTCCATTTGTTCCTCTTTGGGGCATCAGATATCCATGCACTGCCCAACTCCAGTGGGGATCGGACCCTCTGGGCTCAGCTCTGCAGTATCTGTTAACCCTTGGTGGCCAAGGGCCTAGAGCTCCTGCAGGTGCAGAGTCCATCCAGGCACTCCAGCAGACCTTGCTTGGGTTTTAGCTGGGATATAATTTCTTAGGCCCGAGAAGAATATAATTTAAGAATTACTTAATCAAGAGTAGCTCTCTTCCTTTTTTTTTTTTAATTTTTTTTAACGTTTATTTATTTTTGAGACAGAGAGAGACAGAGCATGAATGGGGGAGGGTCAGAGAGAGAGAGGGAGACACAGAATCCGAAACAGGCTTCAGAATCTGAGCTGTCAGCACAGAGCCCGACGCGGGGCTTGAACTCACGAACTGCAAGATCATGACCTGAGCCGAAGTCGGACGCTTAACGGACTGAGCCACCCAGGAGCCCCAAGAGTAGCTCTTTTCCAAACAAACTGGAATCTTTCACAAGAAGACGTTTATCCTTAAATTTTTCAGTAGGAAAGAAACAACTGTGAGGAAAATAACTGTGTAATAGTTATTATCCTTTCCCTGCAAATAAGGTATTTGAATATGCTAACAACCTCTCTTAACATAGCTCCTCTGATTGGTGTCTCAGGAGGCGACTGGAGCCTCAGGAGAAGCCACAGACAGTCTATGTGGCAAAGACTTCTCATCCAGTCCACCTAGAGTTCATTAGCTCCAGTTTTCAGAGGAGTCTTGACCAACTTGAGAATAATGCTCTTGGCAAAAGCCTGCAGAAAAGCCATCAGGACGGTAATGTGAAAGTGAGCCACCACTTCTGATGGGATATCTGGAAAGATGTCAACTGTGATTAGAAGGACATTTTCCTTCTGCAGCTGTCTCTGAAAGTGGAGGAGGACCTCATCACAATGCCAAATTACGTGAGGCGGGCAAACACCAGGGACACGTAGGTGTCTTCAGAGCACCCCTCCTTCATGGCACGATCATGTCCTGTCAAGTTTTGAGTAAAAAAGCAAAAGCTGTGGTGAGCCACAAATGGGCTGCAGGGAGGGGGGGAAGTACTCTGTGCTAAATTTTCTAATCCTGAATTTTTGCTTCAAAGCCTATCCCAATCACTTTTATCCTGAAGTCTGAAACCAACGTCTGGATTTTGCAAAATCAAAGCATATTTATCCAGCATTTAATCTATTTCCCAGGAAATCGGTGTTTTACTAAGAACAGAATTCTTTCACACCCAGAACTTCCCTGGACATTTCTAAGTCCTAACCCAGCACACAGAAAAGTCTCAACAAATGTTTGTGGACGGATACATGTGAACAAATGAACACACTTGCCCACAAAAAGGCAAATATAAAGCTGTAGAATTAAAAATTTTTTTTCTTTGTTTTCATTTTTTTGGAGGGGAGGAGGAAGGGCAGAAAGAGAGAGACAGAATCTTAAGCAGACTCCACGCTCAGTGCATATCCCAACACAGGGCCTGATCCTACAACCCTGGGATCATGACCTGAGCCGAAATCAAGAGTCAGACACGTAACCAACTGAACCACCCAGGTGCCCCCAAAGTTGTAGAATTTCTCTTCAGGAAAACTAAACACCAAGAAGTGCCATCCATAAAATTTCATTTTTGATCCTCGGGCCCACGGTATTCCTGAATTTTGACAATAGAAACCCAGGAACGACAAGAGACTCACATAAAAGAATTTCACCAAATGGGTTCATTCAGTCAACAAATATTTTGTTGAACACATATTATGTGCGAGGTACTATGCAAGCTAGATACATGCTTAACAAAAGAGATACAGGTCCCTGCCCTCAGAAACAATAGGTCTAACTGGGGACAGAGAGTCGAGTGGGGACAGAGACAATAAACCAGTAAGCAAACAAACGGGCTAGTTTTAGTGTACTAAGAGTTATGAAGAAAGTAAACCAGGGTAATATGAAAATCTGTGAAAGGGGGTAGAGGCAGAGACTCTAGAAAGAGAAGTCAAGGAGGCTTCTTGGAGGACATCTGAGAAGAAACCTAAGCAGAATGTAGATGGGTGAGAAGGAAGAGTTTCTAAACGCCTCTCACCATTAAAGGTTCAAGTTCTTTCCTCTCATATATTCCCAACACAGTCCCTGATGCTTGTTCTAATTGGCCAGTGCCCATGCACATGTGGTGCTCCCATACCTGATGCTCATTCTGATTGGCCAGAACCCATTCACGTGATTTTTTACATGGAAAATCATCATGTCTGATTAATAAGGATGTTATCTCTGGGGTGCCTAGGTGGCTCAGTCGGTTAAGTGTCTGGCTCTTAATTTTGGCTCAGGTCATGATCTCACTGTTCATGAGTTTGAGCTCTGCCTTGGGCTCTGTGCTATTAGCATAGAGACTACTTGGGATTCTGTCTCTCTCTCTCTCTCTCTTTCTTTGTCTCCCTCTCTCCCTCCCTCAAAATAGATAAATCAACTTTAAAAGAAAAATAAGGATGAGATCTGTATTAGGGTAATTTTCCTCAGTTTATTTGAAAAGAAAATGGGGGTGAATAATTTTATTCTTCTTTGTGTTATTTTCAGCCATGAAAAATGTCCTGAATTTCTGAAGACTTAATTCCTCTAAAACTCTGTGTAAAGTCAGGTCTTGGCCCACCTCCTACCTCCAACCCTCATTCTCTCTGCTCTGGGCTCCAGCCTCCTGTAATCTCAGTTCCTCTTCCTCCAAGCTCCCTCATGCCTGGAGTCCTCTCCCCTCCTCCCTTTCTTGCAGTGACCTGCTCATCTTTCAAATGCCAGCCCTGACAAGGGAAGTATTCCAAGATGGTTCTAAACCAGATCAAATCTCCCAGTTATATCCTCTCAGCATCATGTGTTTCTTCTTTGTTGTACTAACCCATCAAAATGTCGCCATTTACTTGTGTGATTCCTTGATTCATATCTGATTCCTCCCTCAGAGCTGAGGTCAATGAGTGCAGAAACCAGATCAAGTTTCACCCACTGCAGCACCTCTAGCACCTTCCACTATGAGGGTAGAGTTTAATGCTATGCTGTCACCATCTTGAAATTCTTAGAAACTTCTTAACAAGGGCCCTGCATTCTCATTCTTCTCTGGACCTCACAAATTATGTAGCCAGTCCTGAGAAAGAATGTATAGGGACTCTTACGTGATTGGTACTCATTCTGAGGCCACCTTCTGGTTCTGAGGCCACCATCCCTAAAAATCCGAAGCAAGTTTGATGTCCAAGCATCTATTCATTCAAATATCACACAAATATTTATTAGGCAACTCTATTTGCCCACAGAGTGGAGCCCTTGTGAGCACAGAGCCCTGTCTATGAAGCTGGCCCTACTCCTGCCTTCCTCTTGGAGGTCCCGATCCCATGTTACTTACAGATGCTTCTGACTCTTCTGATATATCCTGGGGTATATGCCACCCTGGACTTGACCACTGTCTGGAACAGTCTAGGTTTCATGGGACAGGACCTCCCTGGCATGGGACCAACCCTGAGGACAAGAAATTCTGTCCCCATTAGAACTTCAGTTCTGCCTTCTTGGCCTGCCTTTTGGTTCAGGCCCACACAGAATCTCTATCATGCAGAAGCACCTTTTTAATCTCCCTAATTTTGAAATCCTGGTTCTCCTCAGGATGTTGTAAAAAGTCTTGCCAGAAAATGGCTCCCTGAGTTTGGCAACACTGCCTGCTGTGTTTCAGCAGGCTTATCTGTGATGCATCTGTAAGTGTTTACCTTGAGTGGCCACAGACCCACAGTGTTGTTCTACTCACTGGATGTCTCCCACTGAAAAATAACTGATAAATGCCACACAGTGAATTAAATTTACAGGCAAATTCAGGAGTGCCAAGTCTGTTAGAAAATTATAATACCATCTTGACAGAGGGATAGCAAAAGTGGAGACCGATGTTACTCATCAGAACAGAGTGTCACCAATATGTTAAGGAGAATGCTAGAGAGAGTTGAACACTAAGCATTTCAATAGATTTTTGAATTCAAAGAAAGAAAAGTGATATGTTGACTTATACCATTTGGGTATCTACTGAGGCTAGTATTTCCCAAAGGATAGGTCTGGTGCAACAGTGGTTTATAAGATCATGTTAGGCAGAATGTTTACCAGCTGTCTTAGTTTGTGTTGCACCCAAAGGAGATCCTGGGCTAAAGATTCAGGTATAAGCTTTTTACATGGGAGGCAATCCCCCAAGAACTGTAGGGAGTGGGGACGTGAGACAGGGAAAGGGGGAAGCCATTTAAAGGGTGTGGAGCCAGCGGGTTACGGTTCCAGCCATGGGCAGCCAGAGTTCAACCCACTGAGGACGGAAAGACCGTGTAGGACATACCTCATAATTTTCCACTGAAGGATGAGGTGAGGCAAGTATTCCATCCACTAACTCTTGCCTCTCTTTGACGGAGAAGGGATCCTCAGGATGTTAACTCCCCTGGCTGGAAATCCCCTCAAGTAGAAGGGCACAGGAAGTCACAGGTGGGTACAGGGGACTCTGCAGGTGATAAGAGCCGGGGCACTGGGAGAGTCTGCTTTACCCAGATCCAATCACATAATAAGAAAGTCATTATGTTTTCAGTTCACTGTCCAGTTTGAATCCATCAAAGAGAAAGGCTGAGCTTGGGTTACCTCACCTTAGATGCCCACCTAATCCTCACCAACCTCGGTCTTTCTCTTCTGGGTTCAGAGGCTCAGGTAATAGCACCTAGCTAGAATTTAGTTACATTGTTTTGTGTATATTTATTTGTCTTAATAGTTCCATTCTATTTAATGCAAGCATACTGGTTTTCACAATAATATAAACTTTTTTTTGAGGGGGGTAGGAAGCACACACATGCATGCATGAGCCAGGAAGGAGCAGAGAGAAAAGAGAGAGAGAACCCCAAGCAGGTTCCATGCCCAGCATGGAGCTTGAGGGACACAGGGCTCAGTCCCACAACCATGAGATCATGACCTGAACTGAAATCAAGAGTCAGACGTTAACAAACTGAGCCACCCAGGTGCCTCTAAACTTTCCACCAAAAATAGAAGAGAAAAAAACTGTTGTTTTGTAGAAAATTACTAAGTATTTTTCAGTGTTAAGGGCTAAGGTAAAAGGTGATCCACAAAGGTTTAGCAAACACTTTCTTTGTGGAAAATCCCCCTTGTAATTGTCACACAAAGTAACCATCCCTTGTGTTTTGCTCATGACAAGTACAGAAGAGCAACACTGTGATGCCCTCTGCCTGGGATGACTGCAAGGGGACTCCTTTTTCCCTGTGACTTCTGGAGAGGATCTGTAGTCTTCTGTCTGCCCAGTCATGGATTAAAAATGAAATTCATATCTAATAGGTCTAACTTTAGCCACAGGAAATGGGAGTGCTTGGGACCCAAAGGGTTAGCCATACTTTGTTTGAGGATGGACACATTATCTTTACTGAGCCTTCTTCCTTCCCCTTTTTGGGAGGGGAGGGAGTGGAGGCTAAGGTTTGGGGAATAGGCAGGAAGGGAGGACTGCTGGATCTGTTTCCTGGTCTCCTCTGTGGGAGATTTCTCCCCTCTTGGTTGTCAGTCCTGGCACTCAAATTTATGCTACATTTATTAGGACCAAGCAGTGCCCACTTTTGGATGTATTATAAAAGATATTTTGATAATGAAAACCACCCAAATGAGGAATTTAAAAACGCTCTATGTTGCAAACATCCAGACACCTTGACAGCAGATATGAAATGCTTCTGTAAAAAAAACAAACAAAACAAAAAAAACAAAAAACAAAAACAAAAAACAAAAAAAGGAAAAAGGCAAAGAAAGAAGGAAAGAAAATTTAAACTTAGTTTTTAAAAACTTGTATTTATCAATTTTCTCTGGCTTTATTACAATGTACACAATTTGCAGAAATCTATTTTATCAGAAGGTGCAGATCACAACTGATGTTATCTTTCTCTTAGGGGATGCATACGTAGTAAATAGAGCAAATGAGGAATAATTTTTACCTGGTTTTTTTCTTTTTTTTTTTTTAATGTTTATTTATTTTGAGGGAGACAGACAGAGAGTGAGTGGGAAAGGGGAAGAGAGAGAGGGAGACACAGATTCTGAAGCAGGCTCCAGGCTCTGAGCTGTCAGCACAGAGCCCAACACAGGGCTCCAACTCATGAACCATGAGATCATGACCTGAGCTGAAGCCAGACACTTAACCGACTGAGCCACCCAGGCACCCCTATCTGGTGGTTTTCCAGTTTTTTAGGTCACCAAACTAGCTATATGACCTCAGGCATTTCACTTTCCCTCTCTGGATATCAGTTTCATTATCTGTGAAATGAGGGAGTCAGACCAGGTGACCTCTGAAGTCTCCTTCTAACATTGTTTGGATCTGTGACAACATGTGGCCAAAGAAAATGCTGAGTGGGGAATATTTCTAAAAATAAATAGGAGATTCTCAATTTGCCTCAAAATCATGGATTACAATCCTATCTGTAAAGAATATTTTTGAAACATAAGACCCCAGCATAGCCTAGTGAATTGCACAAAGAAGGTGACCCACAAATGCGTAGTGAATGAATGGACAAAGGCACCTTCCCTGAGCATCTTTTGAGGAAACAAGGCTAACGCCAGTATGATCAATGGTCAGTGAGAGAGAATAGAAAATTCAAGAGTTAGGAGAAGAAAGAAAGGGAAAAAAGGAGAGTGAGCAAGGGAGAGGGGACAGGAGAGAAAAAATAAACACACATAAATAGTCAATGCTGGTTATTCGCAGAAGTTATGTTCTATAAAGTCTCCTTGAACAGGGAGTTAATGAATGCAAGGCTGTTTCTGAGAGCCTCTGGTCACAATGTTTTCATCAACCAATCAAGACATAATCTTGTTTTGGGACACCTGGGTGGCTCAGCTGGTTGAGCGTCCGACTTCAGCTCAGGTCATGACCTCAAGGTTCATGAGTTCGAGACCCGCATCGGGCTCACTGCTGTCAATGTGGAGCCTGCTTCAGATCCTCTGTGCCCTCCTTTCTCTGCCTCTCCCCTGCTCATGCTCTCACCCTCAAAAATGAATAAACATTAAAAAAAAAGAAATGACTTACAAAAAAAGACATAATCTTGTTTTATGTGTATTTCTAATTAAAGACACCTTCTTTAATATACATTGTTGACTCACTTAACATTGAACTCACAGCCAAGAGCACTATAACTTGTGCCTGCAGGGAGCCTACTGAACACATGTATTTTCTCTATAAGGCGCACTGCAGCCATCCTGTGCTTAGACAACACAGCACTGCTACACTCAGGGGCCATGTTAAATAATGAAATGAACAAGTAGCACAAAAATGTGAAAAACATGGTACTAAATAGACCATGAAAAAGACCCTTGTTTACAGCATAAGAGCGAAACAGTAAGGCAGGGTGTTACCTTGATTGACCTCAGGTGAGAACAGGCGTGTACAGTCATTCAAATTTTTTGCTACTCTATTCACCTCCATGAATGACTGCAAACGTGCTCTGGGTATTGGTTTGGGGGTTACAAACACATTTTAGCAAGCAGGCACATAAAGAATTTCTAAAGGATGAAGACTGACAGTGTGTGTGTGTGTGTGTGTGTGTGTGTGTGTGTGTGGAGAGAGAGAGAGAGAGAGAGAGAGAGAGAGAGAGAGAGAGAGAAGTAAAAAAAGAAATGCATGAATTGAGGAAATGAATGTTTCGCTCGAAAGAGCTTTGGAATTCACGGTGGGGTCAGGCCCTGCACAGAGTGAGGAGAATAGTGTTACCATGTTGCTGTACCCCTCTCCCCACACCCTTTTTAATACGAGAGACACAAAGATGCTTCAGGCAGGACTGGCTATATAACTTGCAGAACTCAGAGCAAAATGAAAATGTGGGCCCCTTGTCCAAAAATAATTGTTTCAGGTCAGCTACAGCAGAGCATTAAACTGCACATGTGGCCCTTCTGAATGGAGGAAGGACCCTAAGCACCCAAATAGGTACAGGCAGGAGAAGCAGGTCGTGGCTTCAGGCCCACAGGGAGGCCTGAGTCCGGTGAGGATATGTGGCTGGTTCAAAGAAGGCACTTTACCCCACACTACACTTCTTTGCCCAAAGCCTCAGGTCTTGTCTTACTGTCTCAGGCTGGGCCTTACCCCACACACCAGCCCAGGTCAGGCAGTGCAGAAAAGCCCAATTTCTTTTCCTTCAGTGCAGATCCACCTGGCCCCAAGTTACAGCAAACACCATAAGAGCAAGAAGGGTTGACTGGGTGATTTCTATCTAAAATAAAGAGTAGAGGGGCACCTGGGTGGCTGAGTTGGTTAAGGGCCAACTTTGGCTCAGGTCATGATCTCACAGTCCGTGAGTTTGAGCCCAGCGTCAGGCTCTGTGCTGACAGCTCACAGCCTGGAGCCTAGTTCAGATTCTGTGTCTCCCTCGCTCATGCTCTGTCTCTCTCACTCTCAAAACTAAATAAACATAAATTTTTTTAATAAAGAGTGGAGGGTCCCCAATTTTTTGTTCCTTCCTTATCCAGAAAACCAGAATACAGAACTTGCCTCTGCATTCACACATTCACACACAGAAATGTGTGTGTTTCTTTGAGGCAAAGACTCTTTCTAAATTGTCTACAATTCAGACTTTAGTAACTTATGCTCCAAGGTGAGGAATGGGGGTAGGAATGACGGTGGGCTTGGGGTTAAAACAAGATGCCATTTCACACCCATCAGACCAGCAAAATTTAAAAATCTGACAACACTAAGGGTTGCAGAAATGGAGACTCACATAAGGTTGGAGGGAGGGTCACGGACTAGAGAATAGTTTGACCGCTTCCAGTCAAGCCAAAGACGTGCATGTCTTACTGGCCAGCGTCCCTCTTTCAGGGAGATACTCCAGAGTAATTCTTGCACGTGCTGGGCACATGACATCCATGCGCATGGATGGTTAGGGTGTTTATAAAAGCAAAGGACTAGAAATAACAGGAATACCTATTAGTGCAGAAGCTGAGGAGAGGACCTGCACCAACATCCCTGTCAGTCAAAACCAATCCATCAAGCAAGCTTCCTCTTTCACACATACCTGCCCAGACCATTTCTTTGCTCTCAGATGTATATCGTGCACATCAGCTCCAGCACCCTTAGCTCATGCCTCCTACCTGACTACATTTGTATTCCAGAATCACATGGGGCCTTCATGCTTGCAGACCAGTAATTCTCAGATTTTTTTGTTTCAGGACCCCTTTACTTTTAAAAACTATTGAGGGCTCTGAAGAACTTTTGTTTATGTGGGTTATGTCTGTCAATATTTACAGCATTAGAAAATAAAATTAACATATTTTAATGAAAATTAACTATATTTTCAATGTTTATTTATTTTTGAGAGACAGAGACAGAGCATGAGTGGATGAGGAGGAGAAAGAGAGAGAGACAGAGACAGAGAGAGAGACACACACACAGAATCCAAAGCAGGCTCCAGGCTCTGAGCGGTCAGCACATGATGTGGGGCTTGAACTCATGAACTGTGAGATCATGACCTGAGCTGAAGTCAGATGCTTAACCGACTGAGCCACCCAAGTGTCCCTAACTATATTTCCAAGAACAAAAACACGGTGAGAAGAGCAGCATTGTTTTATACTTTTACAACTCTCTTTACTGTCTGGCTGCATAGGAGACAGCTGATTCACATACCTCCTTCTGCAATCAACCTGCTGTGATGGTTATTTTGGTAGATGCCTATGAAGAAAATCTGTTTTGTAGTGATAACAGTGAATTTCTAGGTCTTGGGGACTCCTAGGGTCCTTGGCTCACAATTTGTAAATCACTGTTTCAAGTCACTCTCCACTCTGCCAAAGTTGTCTTACACACAAACACCATCATGTCATTTCTTGCTTCCTTCAAACTGTCAATGGCTGTCTATGGTCCAAACTCTGCTCATAAACTCTTCCCATTTGGCCATTTCAGTGCCTACCCAAACTCTATTACTGCTCTATCTTATATACTGAGAACCCTGCCCACCACTGGGTGCGCACCTGTCCTGCTTGTTCATGTCTCTGAGCCTCGGCCTTCCTCCTGCCATAAGGATTCCTATGCATCTTTTACAAGTCAATCCAAAGGCCACCACCTCCTCTAGGAAGACTTCTGTGATTTACCCTTCTCTTAGAGTTTCCTCTTTGTGTGCCTTATTATTATTATTTTTTTTTGAAGAGGAAATAGAGGTAATTCAAGTGCATGAGATTAAATTCCAAAAAGATACACTCTACAGTGATAAGCAGACCTC
Organism: Panthera uncia; assembly: GCF_023721935.1. NCBI lineage: Eukaryota > Metazoa > Chordata > Mammalia > Carnivora > Felidae > Panthera > Panthera uncia. The sequence continues at coordinate 23,988,087 of NC_064816.1, forward strand.
TCTCCCACCCAGCTATACCTTTCTCTCCCAGGAGAAAACCACTTTGATAGGCTCCTTCTGCCTTCTTCCAGAGCTGCTCTAGACATAAGTAAGCAAATCATTTCTTTTACCCAAATGGTGACATACTATATATACTGCTATATAGTTGCTTCACACCATATTTTGCACAGCCTTCCATGCCATCAAATAAAAATTGGCCTTGTTTTTTTCAATAGTTGCCACTTACATTTTTCAAATGTACCATAACTTTTTTTATCTAGTCCCCCATTGACAGGGGATATGTGTGGTTTCTGATCTTTTGTTGCAGCAAATATCCTTCTACATAAACCAGTCAACACACACAAGAGACACTGTAGCATTAATATCTAGAAATGGAACTGCTGGGCCCAAGGGAATGTATATTTGAAATCTGATAAACATGGCCAAACTGTCCTCCAGAAAAACCATTCTAAGTTACCTTCCCACTGGCCACGCATGAAAGGTCCTGTTAACCTCACCAAACAGTGTTATCCAACTTTTTCATCTCTGTCAATGTGGCAGATGAAAAATGATATCATGTTCAAGTTTAAGTTAATATTTCTCTAATAAGATCAAATGTCTAGAGTTGTACTGTCCATATATGATAGCCTCTAGGTATATGTGGCTGTTGAGGCTTAATTTTAATTTATTAAAATTGAATAAAATTTAAAACTCAGCTCCTCAGCTGAACTAGCTACATTTTGAGTGTTCCCTAGCCACCGGTGCCTAATGGCCTCTATAGGAGACAGTGAAGATACCATCACCATAAAAAGCTCTTCTGGACAGTCTGCTCTAGACCTGTACTGTCTAATGACTACCATGAGCCATGTGTGGGTACTGAGCACTTGAAATGTGGCTAGTCTGAACTGAGATATGTTCTAAGTAGATAATACACACTGAATTTCGAAGACTACATATGAAAAAGAGAATGTAAAATATCTTCTTAATTTTCATGTGGATAACATGTTGAAATGCTAATATTTGGATATACTGGGCTAAATAAATTGTTACAACGAATTTCACCTGTTTATTTTTCTCTCTTTCCATGTGACTACTAGGAAATTTTATATTATGCATGTGACTCAAATTCTATTTCCATGGGACAACAATGCTCCAGAGAGCACAGTGCTCTGTTGAGACTTGGATTTTAGCATTTTTCTTTGTAACACAGAAATAAGCGTGTCACTACTGCTATAAAAAGAAAAACAGCTCGGGAAGCCTGGGTGGCTCAGTTGGTTAAGCGTACAACTCTTGATTTCAGCTCAGGTCATGATTTTGGCTCAGGTCATGATCCCGCCATTGTGAGATCAAGCCCCACATTGGGCTCCACACTGGGTGTGCAGCCTGCTTAAGATTCTCTTTCTCCCTCTGTCCCTCACCCACTCATGCTCTCTGAAAGAAAGAAAGAAAGAAAGAAAGAAAGAAAGAAAGAAAGAAAGAA